>NW_021612406.1:0-3788 GCF_004785775.1 Grammomys surdaster | reverse complement strand
ATGAAGAATAGAAAACTTACTGAAGTATATACCAAAGCTAACACTTAATGGTTCTATGACCCTGAATTTCTGGAGCTGCAGGGAAGACTATGGATTTTGGCTGAGGCAATCACAGTCTGCCTTCCTAACTTATAACAGGCATTATGATAAAGAAAAAGCAATATTGATTTTAGTTTGATAGACAGGGCAGTTTCAGGCAGCATGGATGCATTTCATGGAAGACTAAACCATACTTTAAGAAATTAGAAACTTTATTCAAGAGGAAAGCAAGGTCATTGCCTTGAGGAGCAACACCTTGGGATCAGTGACAGTGCCCTTCAGGCAACATAGTTTGTGTCAGAAACATTTTTCTGAAGGGCTGAAAATACAGCTGTTCTAGATGCAATGTCTTCCCAGGAAGGAAATCAGCTAAGACACAACTGAAGTATTAACTAAGAGAAAATATGTCTATAACAATACCACTCATCTAGCTCTGGCTAATGCTGAAAGAAGAGCCAGGCCAAAAGAGAGTTTGCATCCACAGATGCTGTCATCCTTATGTCTCTTTTACATTTACACTCTATGTAATACTGTGAGTAATTTAAGGATGGACTGAAGCCTACTTGGTTTAGCCACTTGGAGGTGAGGAGATTTATAGAGAGAATATATTTCACAAAATATTTCTTTCTTTTTATCTTTTTTCATTTTTTTTTTTTTTTTGGTTTTTTAAAGACAGGGTTTCTCCATATAGCTCTGGCTGTCCTGGAACTCACTCTATAGCACTGGCTGGCTTCACACTCAGAAATACAACTGCCTCTGGCTCCCAAGTGATGGGACTAAAGGCATGCACCACTAATTAAAGGCATGCACCTGCTGGGCGTTGGTGGTGCAAGCCTTTAATCCTAGATTCAGACCATTACCAGCTCTCCCAAGCACATCCCTGCTTTCAAAGGAGCTCTGTTTTTTCTTTTTGTTCTTGATAAATACCTCAAGGCCTTGGGGAAAGGGCCCAGGTGCTAGGTCCCAGGCCATTACAGGCTCTGCCAAGCATGTGGCTGGGTTTGAGATGGAGCTATGTCATTCTCTATCCATGGAGGCAGATGTTTTGTCCATGTGGCAGAACTATGCTTTTCTCAAGAAGAAAAAGGAACCTTTATGACACACCAGGCCGTAGTGTTGGTTGTGACCAGAACACACTGCTTAGTGCAGATTTTTAAATACTGACCTTGATCTGTGGATGGGCCTAGGGACAGTCTGTTAATCATGGTTGTCTGTCTCCTTTGTTATGTTTTGCAGCTGTATTTCCTGTTAATCTCAGTGAGGAAACAGCTGTACCCTAGCATCCTAATCTCTAAAATGCTCCCTTACCATGCTACTTATCTGTGGGTGCTTTAGAGGCAGACCCTCCCTCAGGTGAAGTCTACTCGGAGTTCACTATCTTCCAAACCTTGGAAAATACTTTACATCATAGACTGTATTCTTTTCTTCACAGCTTAAATTTGGATGCTACCCAGTGCATGCGATGACATTTACAACCACCAGAAAATTAAGTCCAAATGGATCTTAAATAGCCAGGGTCCAACGTCTATCTAGAAGATACCAGAAAAGAGGCCTTTCCGAATTTGGCATCCTGCTAAGGATGTTTCTACATGCAAGCCCTTGCTCCAAGCGGCTTGTACAGATGCAGCTCCTGTAATGAAGTTATTCAGATGTCACCACTGAGTACCTCTAGTAGCTAAGACCACCTGGAACCTCACAGGTGCCTGCTAGTTTCCAACTCCCAGAGGGGAGGGCCCACCACCCGGACTCCAGCTTCTCAGACCACCTCTCCTTCAGGTTAGGAGCAGGTTCACATGCTCACCATATTGCGATTTAGTAGATCAGCCTGTCAGTTCTCCCCTAAGGCATCCAGCGGCAGAGGTCAAACAACAGCACAGCTATCACTCAAGGCTGCTTGCTCAGGAATGGAGCTGAACCAGAAGCACAGCACAAAGAAAGGAGAAGTACCCTCCTCCTCTGAGTGGAACCGCTTGTTAGAGGCACTGATTGACCAGTGAATCTTGACTGACATGATTATTTTCCTTAGGGTTAGAGTGTGCTGAACCTGCAGCAGGAAGAACCCTCTTCTTCTTCTGACTGGAAATTCTTCTTGTAGCCCCTGATTGGCCTGGGAATCTTGAGTGACATGAGCACCTCCCTTAGGGTTAGAGTGCTCTGAAGGCACACAGTAAAGGGTTTCCTGGCCCAGGATTCTACTCCAGGAGCTGACCCTTTTCAGATCTGCAAGATTTTTTTTTTCAGTAACACTTGTGCCTGTCTTCTAATAACCCATCCTTCTGTCTTCCAGAACTATGCAGGAATTCCTTACTATTCTTTTTCCTGATCCTCCTGCTGTTGCTCATTTTCCTCCTCCTCCTGCTCCTCCTCCTCCTCCTTCTCCTCCTCCTCCTCCTCCTCCTTTTCCTCCTCCTCCTCTTCCTCCTCCTCTTCTTGTTCCAATAAAGGAGGATTCTTTGCAGCGTCCATTATTCACCTCGGAGCAGAGTAAACTATATGTCTCACAGGCAGAAGGCTTCGAAGGATATTAACAATTAAGAGAGATTTTAGGACACAAAAGAGGATATTGTGTGTGTGTGTGTGATTTCACACTGATGTCAAGAAAACCGGAATTAATATTCACCTGCTATGTATTGTAATGGTCTCAAAATCACTGAAGGAGGATCCTAGACTCAGATAGTATGCAAAAATTAAAAGGTCTTATTCTGCAGAAACAACCAGCACGTGGGTCTCAAACATTGTTTGAAATGGTGATCCCAGAGAAAGGCACACAGACCTTCTTATGGGGAACATGTGGAACTCTGTAGAAGAATTCCGTAATCTAAGTGGTGTGCTAGGGGGTCACGGGTTGTCAGTCGTCTGAATTCCTAAGTCATGAACATTTAACCATGTGATGAAATAGGGCTGTCCAGCCTGGATGGCTGACTCTGAGATATAACTCCATTGATGTTTTGTCCCTAGGCTATTCTCTAGGAGACTTCATTCTTTTTAATAATTTATTTTTTTTCAAATCGTAATTTATACTCATTCACACAGGGGTTATATACACTAAAAGGCCGGACGTGGGAAGGGGATGACACTAGAGCGTGAGTGTTCAGGGGGAATACAGATATCTTTCAGAACAGGTATTGGCTGGGTGAGGGTTCAGGGGACAGGTCACTACGACTCTGCTTGTGATTCATTTGTCCTTATCTAAGTTGGTATTATCTGCCAAGGCTACCTATTTACAAGGTCTATGACTACTCTGGTTGGTAAATTGTCACAAAAGCTGCCTGTTTACAATAGCTTATAGCCATCTGTTTCAATGTTTATCCACAGAGACCCAAGACTTGGTGTTAGTATACATGTATGACAAGCCTATTGCTAATTTTGGGTCTATGGCTGATTTTAGGCCTTCAGTGTGTAAGCAGGGCTGTCCCTGACATCTCCTCCCTTCTCTAAGTATAGAAGGGCTGTGGCGATACTAATCTTGTGAAGGCGGAGATAGAGGCCTGACCTCCAGTAATTGAAGGAGACCTTGTAATGGCTCCGGTCCCCCTGTCGTTGTTGAAGACTTCATTTTTTATACTTTATTTTTATTTTATGTCTATGAGGGTTTTCCTGGCACTTGTTTGTACCTGAAGTGACCAGAAGATGGCAGTAGATCTCATGTGATTGCAGTAACAGCAACTGGTTTAATGCCCTGTGGTTTCTGAGAATGCAACCTATGTCATCATCTGTAATATCCAAAGCTCATAACTAAGCCATCTTTG
>NW_021612405.1:772-4461 GCF_004785775.1 Grammomys surdaster | reverse complement strand
TTATCTTTTTTGATTAATTTTGGATAGAAGTCGATTTTATTTGATATTAGAATGGCTACTCCAGCTTGTTTCTTGGGACCATTGGCTTGGAAAATTGTTTTCCATCCTTTATTCTGAGGTAGTGTCTTTGTCACTGAGGTGCATTTCTTGTATGCAGCAAAATTCTGGGTCTTGTTTGTGTATCCAGTCTGATAGTCTGCGTCTTTTCATTGGAGAATTGAGTCCCATGATGTTAAGAGATATTAAGGAAAAATGATTGTGGCTTCCTGTTATTTTTGTTATTAGAGGTGGAATTATGTTTGTGTAGCTATCTTCTTTTGGGGTTGTTGGAAGATTACTTCCTTGCTTTTTCTAGGTTGTAGTTTCCCTCCTTCTGTTTGCGTTTTCCTTCAATTATCCTTTGAAGTGCTGGGTTTTTGGGAAGATATTGTGCAAATTTGGTTTTGTCATGGAATATCTTGGTTTCACCATCTATAGTGATTAAGAGTTTTGCTGGGTATAGTAATCTGGGCTGGCAATTGTGTTCTCTTAGGGTCTGTATGATGTCCGTCCAGGCTCTTCTGGCTTTTATAGTCTCTGGTGAGAAGTCTGGTGTAATTCTTATAGGTCTGCCTTTATATGTTACTTGACCTTTATCCCTTACTGCTTTTAGTATTTTTTCTTTGTTTTGTGCATCTGATGTTTTGATTATTATGTGACGGGAGGTATTTCTTTTCTGGTCTAGTCTATTTGGTGTTCTGTAGGCTTCTTGTATGTTTATGGGCATCTTGTTCTTTAGGTTAGGGAAGTTCTCCTCAATAATTTTGTTGAAGATATTTACTGGCCCTTTAAGTTGAGAATCTTCATTCTCATCTATACCTATTATCCTTAGGTTTGGTCTTCTCATTGTGTCCTGGATTTCCTGGATGTTTTGAGTTAGGAGTTTTTTGCATTTTGCATTTTCTTTGACAACTGTGTCAATATTTTCCACCGTATCTTCTGCATTTGAGATTCTCTCTTCTATCTCTTGTATTCGGTTGGTGATGCTTGCGTCTGTGACTCATGATCTCTTTCTTAGGTTTTCTATCTCCATGGTTGTCTCCCTTTGAACTTTCTTTATTGTTTCTATTTCTAGTTTCATATCCTGAATGTTTTTGTTTAATTCCTTCTTTGTGTTTTCTTCCATTTCTTTAAGGGATTTCTGTGATTCCTCTTTAAGGGCTTCTATCTGTTTACTTGTACTCTCCTGTATTTCTTTAAGGGAGTTACTTAATTCCTTCTTATAATCCTCTATCATCATCATGAGAAGTGATTTTAATTCTGAATCCTGCTTTTCAGGTGTGATGGGGTGTTCAGGGCTTGCTATATTGGGAGAACTGGGTACTGATGATGCCAAGAAACTTTGGTTTCTGTTGCTTATGTTCTTGTGCTTGCCTTTCGCCATCTGGTTAACTCTAGTGTTACCTGCCATCACTGTGTAAGACTGGAGTCTGTATTTCCAGTTATCTTGCTTGTTGCAGAGCTCCTCAGATTCCAGAATGTCTCTGTGGTCTTATGATCCTAATCTCCTGGGTGAAAGAACTCCTGGGACTCAGACCACCTTCTGCTCTGGGTGCAGTGGTTCCTCTAGGATGGCTCAGGATATGATGTCTCCCAAGTGCAAACAACCTTGGTGTCTGCTGCTCTGAGTGCAGTGGCTCCTCTAGGATGGCTCATGATTCAGTATCTCCACAGGAGCAGACCAACTCTGTGTCCGCCCCAGCCAAAAGGACCAGGCAGGGGCAGAAGGGAAGTGGGATTCTGGAGGGGTGGGGTTTGGGTAGGTGGTGGGTCCCAAGCATCCCTGCCTCCTTGATGTAACTCTGGGGCTTAGGGAGTGAGATGGAGTTCTTACTGGCTGCTCTGAGTACAGTGGCTCCTCTAGGATGGCTCAGAATTCAGTATCTCCACAGGAGCAGACCAACTCTGTGTCTGCCCCAGTCAAAAGGAGGATGATATTTTCTACTTCCATCCATTTGTCCAAGAATTTCATGAATTCATTGTTTTTTTTATAGCTGAGTAGTACTCAATTGTGTAAATGTACCACATTTTCTGTATCCATTCCTCTGTTGAAGGACATCTGGTTCTTTTCAGCTTCTGGCTATTATCAATAAGGTTGCTATTAACATATTGGAACATGTGTCCTTGTTATGTGTTGGAGCATCTTCTGGGTTTATGCCCAGGAGTGGTACAGTTGGGTCCTCAGTTAATACTATGTCAAATTTTCTGAGGAACTGCCAGACTGATTTCCAGAGTGTTTGTACCAGCTTGAAATCCCACCAACAATGGAGGAGTGTTCCTCTTTCTCCACATCCTTGCCAGCATCTGCTATCACCTGAGTTTTTAATCTTAGCCATTCTGACTGGTGTGAGGTGGAATCTTAGGGTTGTTTTGATTTTCATTTCCCTGATGACTAAGGATGTTGAATATTTCGTTAGGTGCTTCTTGGCCATCCAAATTTAGCAGATAAGAGTTCTTTGTTTAGCTCTGTACTCCATTTTTAATAGGGCTATTTGATTCTCTGGAGTCTAACTACTTATTGACAGTGTCCTTTGCTTTACATAAAAGCTTTGCAATTTTATGAGGTACCATTTGTCAACTTTTGATCTCATAGCATAAGTCATTGTTGTTTTCTGTTCAGGAACTTTTCCCCTGTGCCCATGTGTTTGAGGCTCTTCCCCACTTTCTCTTCTATTAGTTTCAGTGTATCTGGTTTTATGTGAAGGTCCTTGATCCACTTGGACTTGAGCTTTGTACAAGGAGATAAGAATGGGTAGAATTGCATTCTTCTACATGCTGACATCTAATCGAACCAGCACCAATTGTTGAAAATGCTGTCTTTTTTCCAGTGGATGGTTTTGGCTCCCTTGTCAAAGATCAAGTGACCTTGTCAAAGTTCAAGTGTGCCGGTTCATTTCTGGGTCTTCAATTTTATTCCATTGATCTATCTGACTGTCTCTGAACCAATACCACGCAGATTTTGATCATTATTGCTCTGTAATACAGCTTGAGGGGTGGTGCTACATCCAGAAGTTCTACTATAGGTTGAGAATAGTTTTCATTGTCTAGTGAGATGGTCTCGTGTTTTTTTCTTTGAGTTTGTTTATATAGTTGATTACGTTGATGAATTTCTGAATATTGAACCATCCCTGCATTCCTGGGATAAAGCCTACTTGATCATGATGGATGATTGTTTTGATGTGTTCTTGGATTCAGTTTGTAAGAATTTTATTGAGCATTTTTGCATTGATATTCATTCAGGATACTGGTCTGAAGTTCTTTCCTTGAATCTTTCTGTGGTTTAGGTACCAGCATATTGTGGCTTCTTAGAATGAATTATGTAGTGTTCCTTCTTTTTTTTTTTTATTGGATGATTTATTTACATTTCCTATGTTGTCCCCTTACCCCATCCCCCACCACCCCCTCGGAACCCCCAATCCCCTCGCCCCTCCTCCTTCTTCTCTGTGGATGTAACCTCTATCTACACCCCCCCACTCCCACCTCCCCACCCTCAAAATTCCCACCCCCTGGGGCATCCAGCCTTCATGAGGTCAAGGTTCTCTTCTTCCACCTATGCCCAGCAGGGCCCTCCACTTTTACATATTCAGCTGAAGCCCTGGATCCCCCCCTAAGTGCTCCCAGGCTGGTGGTTTAGACCCTGGGAGCTGTGG
>NW_021612405.1:0-672 GCF_004785775.1 Grammomys surdaster | reverse complement strand
CTTTTACATATTCAGCTGAAGCCCTGGATCACCCCCTAAGTGCTCCCAGGCTGGTGGTTTAGACCCTGGGAGCTGTGGTTGGTTGGTATTGTTGCTCTCCTCATGGTGCCTCAAATCCTTTCAGCTCCTTCAGTCTTCACTCTAACTCCTCTATTGAGAACCCCATGATCAGTTCAGTGGCTAGTTGTGAGCATCTGCCTCTGAATATGTCTGACTCTTGAAGGCCTCTGAGGAGATATCCATATCAGGCTCTTATCAGCATGCACTTCCTGTCTTCCACATCAGCATCTACCTTTGGTGATTGCACATGGGATAGGTACTCAGGTGGAGTGGTCTTGAGACGGCCCCTCCTTCAGTTTCTGTCCCTCACTTTGTCTCCATATTTGCTCCCTTGAGTATTTTGTTGCTCCTTCTAAGAAGGACCGAATCACCCTCACTTGGTCTTCCTTCTTTATGGGCTTCATGTGGCCTGTGAGTTGCATCTTGGGCATTTCAAGGTTCTAGGCTAATATCCAATAATCAGTGAGTGAATACCATGTGTCTTCTTTTGTGATTGGCTTACCTCACTCAGGATGATAATTTCTAGTTCCATCCATTTACCTAGGAACCTCTCGAATTCATTGTTTTTAATAGCTGAGTAATACTCCATTGTGTAAATATACCACATTTTTT
>NW_021612404.1:0-3899 GCF_004785775.1 Grammomys surdaster | reverse complement strand
GTGGAGAAAGAGGAACACTCCTCCATTGTTGGTGGGACTGCAAGATGTTGCAACCACTTTGGAAATCAGTGTGGCGGTTCCTCAGAAAATTGGACATAGCATTACCCGAGGATCCAGCTATACCACTCCTAGGCATATACCCAGAAGGTGCTCGAACATATAATAAGGACATATGCTTAACTATGTTCATAGCAGCCTTATTTATAATAGCCAGGAGCTGGAAAGAACCCAGATGTCCTTCAACTGAGGAATGGATTAAAAAAATGTGGTATATTTACACAATGGAGTATTACTCAGCTATTAAAAACAATGAATTTGAGAGGTTCCTAGGTAAATGGATGGAACTAGAAATTATCATACTGAGTGAGGTAAGCCAATCACAAAAGAACACACATGGTATTCACTCACTGATTATTGGATATTAGCCCAGAACCTTAAAATGCCCAAGATGCAACTCACAGGCCACATGAAGTCCATAAAGAATGAAGACCAAGTGGGGGTGATTCGGTCCTTCTTAGAAGGAGCAACAAAATACTCAAGGGAGCAAATATGGAGACAAAGCGAGGGACAAAAACTGAAGGAGGGGCCGTCTGAAGACCTTTCCACCTGAGTATCCATCCCATGTGCAGTCACCAAAGGTAGATGCTGATGTGGAAGTCAGGAAGTGCATGTTGATAAGAGCCTGATATGGATGTCTCCTCAGAAGTCTTCAAGAGTCTGACATATTCAGAGGCAGATGCTCACAACTAGCCATTGAAGTGATCATGGGGTTCTCAATGGAGGAGTTAGAGTGAAGACTGAAGGAGCTGAAAGGATTTGTGGCCCCATGAGGAGAGCAGCAATACCAACCAACCACAGCTCCCAGGGTCTAAATCACCAGCCTGGGAGCACTTATGGAGGGATCCAGGGCCTTAGCTGAATATGTAAGAGTGGAGGGCCCTGCTGGGCACAGGTGGAAGATGAGATCCTTGACCTCATGAAGGCTGGACGCCCCAGGGGGTGGGAGTTTTGAGGGTGGGGAGGTGGGAGTGGGGGGGTAGATAGAGGTTACATCCACAAAGAAGAAGGAGGAGGTGTGAGGGGATTGGGGGTTCCTGGGTGGGTGGGGGATGGGGTAAGGGGACAACATATGAAATGTAAATAAAACATCCAATAAAAAAAAAAAAGATTCATTTCTACATACGAAAGAAAGCATGACATTTCTATGAAGCAGACTTTAAAAAGCAACTTTGTTATGTTTGTAAAGAGCTTTTTATGTTACAGGAATGATGGTTTGGAGGAAAAAAATAAAAGGAAAATGTGCTTATTATGTCTGTCAGATGTGCCAGTTGATAAAATAACCTTTTCCTCTGAAGAACTTGAGTTTAGTTCAAAACACAATGCAGAATAAGAGCACAGCAAAACCTCTGTAAAAACATAACACAGGCTCCAAGAAAAGAAACTAAAAGACAGTCATACCAGCATTTCACATGCTGTTCTGTCAGTCTTCTGAAAAGAGGTTCCTCTTGAGATATGAGCACCATTATCCACCTTCTTCTAGCAACGAATTGCAAAAGCTTTATGCCAGTTCAATGGTAAGAAACATGGGGCTCTGGGCGCCTCCTTTTTATTCTGTTTTATCCAAGCACCCTGTCTTTCTAACCCTGACTGTGCTTTTTGTACATTGCTAAGCAGAACATGCAACAGAATAATTGGATAGTTTTTGAATGTCTCAATAGTGGCCTTTCTTACTGTTTTCATTAAAATAATGAATGTTAGTCTTCAGTCCAGTGTGACTGAAGGTTAATTGGTATGCTTTATTTCTGGGTGGGGCTGGTAAATATGGGAGTCATCAGGCCCTGCTGTGTGCTGCTGATAGCTGTAGCCATGGAGCATGAAGCAAGATCAGCAGAAGCAGGCTGATTAACAATGTGATTACTTTATATATAGTATAGCCAAGCCAAGGTACTGTATCTATGAGGTGTTTGTCACCTTTCTAAATACAGAATAGGGAAGGATTACAGCTAAGTAGGAGTGAGAAGGGAATGTAATACTTCATGTGATCAAACTCTAATGATAATAGACAGCACTGATGGAGTCTTAGTTCTACAGTGTTAGTCACTTTCTTTTGAATTGGACACACTAAGACCAAAATGAAAGCATGCATCTTAATCCCTTTCCAGAAAGGGATGGAACAAACAGATAAAAGGCTTGGCATGGCTTGTGAAACAAACAGGCAAGGAATACTCTAAACCAACTTAAAATCATAAAAGCCTATCCTTCCATTAAAGATCAGTGGCACGGGCATTTTGCTTTGCTCCTAAATATGCAGAAGATATTGACCTATGAAAAGTCAATCCTCCTGAAGAGCCTTGCTTTGCAACTTTCTTCCATGGATGAGCTCCCTATGAAGAGTAAAGGAGAAGGTTCAACAGTACATTAACTCTACCATGGTCATGGAAATTCCATTTCATAAAGCAGGTCTACAGTTCAGGATATACACAGTAATGTGTTTTTTATCAAGATATTCATGCAATGCAACAACAGAATCAAAGAATTCTAATGGTCTCTGTGGTGGATAAAAGTGAGAACACCCTCTTTTACTCCTATATTTGAATGTTTGGTTTGCAGTTAGTTGACTGTTTAGGAAGGATTAGAAGTTGTCTCCTTTGGAGATGTGTCACTTGGGGGTAGTCTTTAAGAAGCCCACTCTAGAACAAGCTTCCCCCACCCCTCAATTCCCTGTTTGTATTTCTCTATCCTCATGCTATATACTTCTGGATCAAATGCAAGCTCTCAACTACTGCTCCCCACTCCCTACCATAATGATCATGTAACCCCCAGAAACTATAAGCAAGCCCTGAATTATAGGGCTTTTCTACATTGCCTTGGTCATGTTGTCTTATCACAGGAATAGAGTAGAAACTAAGACAGCCTCTAAGAGTTAATGCTTCTGAAACTCTAGTCATATACGAATTTTTCTGCCACTTAGAAAAGGATATAACTGCACATAAACAGAGTGATAAACAGCCTTTAGCCTTTGGACCCTGGGTCTCCTTTAACTTAGTGGTTAACAGTTACTGTTACTGTCTATTTGATACTGACAAATAGAAACATCTTTTCTCTACTGAAATAGGTGAATATCCTACTATTGTGCATCTTAAACCTCTGCTCTATCAAATCAAACTCTACTGGTTTTTTTTTTTTTTTGAAGACCTCTGAGGAGATATCCATATCAGGCTCTTATCAGTATGCACTTCCTGACTTCCACATCAGCCTCTACCTTTGGTGATTGCACATGGGATAGATACTCAGGTGGAGTGGTCTTGAAACGGCCCCTCCTTCAGTTTCTGTCCTTCACTTTGTCTCCATATTTGCTCCCTTGAGTATTTTGTTGCTCCTTCTAAGAAGGACCAAATCACCCCCACTTGGTCTTCCTTCTTTATGGGCTTCATGTGGCCTGTGAGTTGCATCTTAGGTATTTCAAGGTTCTGAGCTAGTATCCAATAATCAGTGAGTGAATACCATGTGTGTTTTTTGTGATTGGCTTACCTCACTCAGGATGATAATTTCTAGTTCCATCCATTTACCTAGGAACCTCTCAAATTCATTGTTTTTAATAGCTGAGTAATACTCCATTGTGTAAATATACCACATTTTTTGAATCCATTCCTCAGTTGAAGGACATCTGGGTTCTTTCCAGCTCCTGGCTATTATGAACAATACTGCTATGAACATAGTTGAGCATATGTCCTTGTTATATGTTCAAGCATCTTCTGGGTATATGCCTAGGAGTGGTATAGCTGGATCCTCAGGTAATGCTATGTCCAATTTTCTGAGGAACCGCGACACTGATTTCCAAAGTGGTTGCACCATCTTGCAGTCCCACCAACAATGGAGGAGTGTTCCTCTTTCTCCAC
>NW_021612403.1:0-7908 GCF_004785775.1 Grammomys surdaster | reverse complement strand
TGTCATAGCCAATCCCTTAGTGGATAACCTCATTCATGGCAAAAATGGTATGATTCTTGGAGTTGTGCTGAACTCCCCGTTTCATCTTGTGATAAAACTTTGTGATATTTATATATTTGGCTTGACATTGAATTCATATTTAACTCATTAGAGTGATGCTCTTTTTGTGGTTTATTAATTTTAGTGTTTTAAATACAATGAGATGTTCTGTGGGACTTTAAGACTATAACTCATTGTTACTTGCTACTCTGTAGGATTTCTGTTTACGTATGGCGTGACAGGAAGTGGGAAACGCCTGCTTCCTCATTGCTTAAAAATGCTATTAACATCATAGGGTCATATCAAGGAAAACGTTACATATGTACAATTTCATTGGTTTGTGACTCTTACTATACACACAGGACTGGGACATGGATGGATGCAGTACTGAGGAAGGACAAAGAGAAGCCATGCCCATTCCAAAGACCCACTCTAACAAGTGAGTAGGTGACTCAGGGCGGGTGGAATTGTGTCCTACAGTTTCTGTAGATCTGGAGAAGTTAGATATGAATAGAGAAGTTGGTCTTACAACTGACTCTTGTGAGGTCAGAATTGAGGCGGCACATTCTTGACTGCTCAGGTATTTTATCTAGTTTAAGGAGGATATGTCTGTGAATGGGAGGAAGGTGTATTCCTGTGTTGTGCATCTTGAGGACTTAGGGTGTCCTTGACCCACCTTGAATCTGAATAACATTGCTTTATGATTTCAACTTTATGTGACAGAACATTTGTCAGACTTTTCAGGTTTCACTCTGATATCTCAATTAGGTTTCTATTGCTTTGATATAATATATTGAACAGGGAAGCAGCTTGAGGAGGAAGGGATTTGTTTTATCTTTCACTTCCAAGTAACAGTCCATCACTGAGAGAAGTCAGGGCAGGAACTCAAGGCAGGAGTTGATGCAGAAGCTATGGAGGGTTCTATTTTCTGGTTTGCTCCCATGGCTTGCTCAGCTTACTTTCTTATACAACCCAGGGTCACCTGCCCAGGGTTGGTACTACACACATCAATCATTAATGAAGAAAATGTTAGACAGACTTGCTTGTTGGTCAGTTTTTTAGAGGTAGGTATTTTCTCCAATTGAGAGCCCCTTTTCCCAAAGACTCCAGCTTGTGTCAAGTTGACATAGAACCATCCAAGACAGCCGTTATCTACTTTCTATCCTAACTCATAGTAGGTAAATTTTGAAGTAAGGGAATCTGTTTTCTTGTTGTAGGCAACAAGCAAATCCAGAGTTTACAGATATGATAGACATAGTAGAATTCTGCAAAGTAGAAGAAGTTGATGAGGACAGTGTCTAGCCACAAACCTTGTACTTCAAAATTTTGGCTTCCTTTTCCAGTCGTTGTACTTCTGAATTCTGGAGCTTTTAAGAAACAGTTGGGAAAATAATCCTTGTATATTTAAAGCTTTTGTGGATATGTGTTTTGAAGTATAAAAATCTTTACTGCAAGTGCTCAGAAGTACTTATACTGTAGAGGCATGACACATGTGAAGTACATGTCCCCTGTCTTCTTTAGAATTATTTACACTGTTGAAGCGTGACACATGTGAAGTTCCTGTCCCCTGTCATCTTCAGGAGTTTCCTACACCAGATCTTCAACAGCTTGCACTCTTTTTTCTGGCTGTACATGAGGAATGTTTTCTATGTCGATGCCTCAGACATATTTAAGTGTTATATTGATCCTGTTGATATCTTTAACAGACCTGCTAATCTACATATTACTTCACAAAGCAAGCAATAATTGTTTTTTGATCAAGAGTGCAAAATGGATTAAAATGAGTAAAATGGATTAAATGAGTAAAAACAGTAGAGACTTTTAACTCATTCAGATAAAGACATGAACAACAAAAAACAACTTAAAAAATACAGATGCTGGCCTAGGGAGACTGTTCAGTTCTTGGATCCCTAGAACCCATGGGAAGCTGGGTATGCTACAGCATGTCTTGTTTCTACATTCAGACTCTTTACCATCTGGTTGGGCTGGGGCTAGTGTGGACGATCTTCATTTCTGACTGCTGAAAAAGGAGAAACATGGTGCAACAATCACTTTTGCATCTGGGAATGAAAAACATTAGAAGGGGGGAACCACCTACACCCCTGCAGAAAAGTAATGATAAACCTCACAGGATGTTCAGTTCCTAAGAACAAGAGGCTAAGAAACAGCTTTTTACAGATGTATTTGTGACCAACACTCACCCATTTGGCGATTCTTGTTTTGTATCAATAGTAGTAAATGTAACCGATTGTCCACCACATCTCGTTTTAAATATATCACCCTAAATCCAAGAGAAAAATGTCAGTTACACTTGATACATCCAAATGATAGTGTATCAAGTTTCTGTGGTCTTTTCTTGGCAAATGTGGTGGCATTATGACTTGTAACAAGTCCCCTTATATGTCACTCAAACAATGTTAGAATGCAGAAGTCCTTCGTCTATATACTACATTTTAATTAATATTTTCCTACTTACTTTTTCTATAGGTGTATATATTGTGTTTTAAAAGGGGTCTGATAGAACATGGATATAGGTGAAACATTTGTCATGGATTTAAGAACTGAGTACAATAAATTTATGTATTCAAAACATAAAAAAATAAAATAAAATGAAAATACTCATAAAATCTGAAAAAAAATGCTGAAAATGTTCTGTGTCTGACAGTATCAAATATTTAGCCAAGATTTAATTCTCTATGAAAAAAATAAACAAGTGTGCCCACCTTACTAGTATGTAAATTTACTTTCATCTGTAATAAGTAGTAAAACTATACATAATTGCCAAAGAGTTGTTTTAAAATAAATTCCTTTATGATTTATAGTCAGAAAATGTTCACGTGATAAACCTACTTCATGGAACTATAAAGCTAGAATCACCCAAGATTTTCTCCGGCAATAAGGGCCAGGAGAGAAAAGGGGGGGATCTCTCCATCATGTCTCTGTCTCCGAGATTAGAAAATACTAAAGAGAAGACTAAAGAGAAAGAGGGAAAAGGGAGATATGACACTGAGGTCTTTACAGGCTTACAAGGATACTAACTGAAAATTAGGGAATTCTGTTCCCTCTGGTCCCTCAGGACTTGGTAAGTAGAAATCATTGTGGGGGAAGAGAAAGGAAACACTTCCCTGTGCAAGAGGATGCAAGACCTGCTAACAGAGCATATGAAAATGTCTTTCTCACCTGTGGGACATGGGTGTATCCACTATAGCACAGGAGGCAGCTGAAGCTCCCTCTGAGTTCTACTCCAGCCTAGTCTACAGAGGGAGACCCTACCTAAAACTAAATAAGAAAAATAAATAAACTACAGTATAGTGAATTAGAGAGCCTATCTAAAGAAAGGAAAGGAGAGATGCAAAGAGACACTGTATGGTGTGCTTACAGAAAAAGGAACTTCTTGATTTTGTCTAAGGATCCCTGTTTGGATCATGACAGGTGATTATAGAGATAGACATGGAGATGATAACTATTTCCAAACCAAATGTGCTATCTGGGCCACAGGCTCTTCTGTCATCACTCTAAATGGCTGGAGAATAAAGGATGACTGTGATGAGAATCCTAGGGTGGGGTTCTAATGAGAAATAGTACCAGAGATGCCAAGTTCTCTTGGGAGGACAATATTCTTGCATGGTGTACTCTGCAGTGGAAAAACAATCCTAGTCAGATCTGGTGACAATGTGTAGGTAGAAGACTCATCATCTTTAAAACACACTGACACTGACACACACACACACACACACACACACACACACACAGAGAGAGAGAGAGAGAGAGAGAGAGAGAGAGAGAGAGAGAGAGAGAGAGAGAGAGCGAGCATTTTCTTCATTAATGATTGATGTGTGTAGTACCAACCCTGGGCAGGTGGCCCTGGGTTGTATAAGAAAGTAAGCTGAGCAAGCCATGGGAGCAAACCAGAAAATAGCAGACTCCATGGCTTCTGCATCAACTCCTGCCTTGAGTTCCTGCCCTGACTTCTCTCAGTGATGGACTGTTACTTGGAAGTGAAAGATAAAATAAATCCCTTCCTCCTCAAGCTGCTTCCCTGTTCAATAATATATTTTATCACAGCAATAGAAACCTAATTGAGACGATATCAGAGTGAAACCTGAAAAGTCTGACAAATGTTCTGTCACATAAAGTTGAAATCATAAAGCCATGTTATTCAGATTCAAGGTGGGTCAAGGACACCCTAAGTCCTCAAGATGCACAACACAGGAATACACCTTCCTCCCATTCACAGACATATCCTCCTTAAACTAGATAAAATACCTGAGCAGTCAAGAATGTGCCGCCTCAATTCTGACCTCACAAAAGTCAGTTGTAAGACCAACTTTTCTAATTAGTATTTACCTTCTTCTCCAGATCTACAGAAACTGTAGGACAGAATTCCACCCGCCCTGAGTCACCTACTCACTTGCTAGAGTTGCTCTCTGGAATGGGCATGGCTTCTCTTTTCTGCCGTTCCAACAAGGCATCAACTTCAGGCTGTATCTCCATGCTGTTCCTATGATTAGACTTAAACGTCTAAGAGAGAGGCAAGAAAGACTTGAAAATAAGAACTTTACTTAAAGAATAGGAAGACTTAAAAATAGGATGCACGTTAACACTTAAACATGGGGAAAGGGCATGAGACAGCGCTTGATCATCTGGTTTATACCACCCAAGCGCTGCCAACCACAGGCCCGCAGCCAATGTGCCCACCACCACATGTAAGAGTCAAAGCAGTCCCATTGTCTTTGTCCTTCCTCAGTACAGCATCCATCCATGTCCCAGTCCTGTGTCTATAGTAACAGTCACAAACCAACAAAATTGTACATACGTAACGTTTTCCTTGAAATGACCCTACGCTCTGAGAGATCATTTGCAAACAATGAGGAAGCAGGCCTCCGGACCCCAGAGACCCCCTCATTGTGTACGTCTTTCCACTTCCTGTCACGCCATACGTAAACAGAAGTCCTACAGTGTAGCAAGTAACAATGAGTTATAGTCTTAAAGTCCCACAGAACATCTCATTGTATTTAAGACACTAAAATTAATAAACCACAAAAAAAGAGCATCACTCTAATGAGTTAAATATGAATTCAATGTCAAGCCAAATATATAAATATCACAAAGTTTTATCACAAGATGAAACGGGGAGTTCAGCACAACTCCAAGAATCATACCATTTTTGCCATGAATGAGGTTATCCACTAAGGGATTGGCTATGACATAGATTTCCTTCTGGGTGGACTGCATATCAAATACGTTGGTGAAATTATATTTCATCTGTGGAGAAAAGAAAGACATCACCACACAGAATTCCATTAGAGCTATATCTGTTCTATACTTGGAATGTTTCTGTTGTGAACATATATCAAATCCAGACTCGTTAAAAAAAAAAAACCACAAAAAAACAAAAAACCAAACAAAAACAAGAATGATCTTTAGGCTTGGAGCCTTCAGTAGTCAAAATGTACATAAACCACAGCTATCTTAACAATTACCTTCAGTCCTAGCCACTGAGGAAAAGTGAAGAAAAGTCATTGAGTCCACTAATGCTGCACAGATTAAGAGTGAACAAAAGTGAGCTTGTATAGCCAGTGCTACAGAGGCTGAGACAGGAAGTCTGCCATGAGTCTGAGGGCAGCCTGGGCTACACAGAGTCATAGGCCAGACTTGGCTATAGTGTAAGATCCTGTTAACAAACAAAGCAAAACAAGGTAATGACCTATAATCCTAAATTTATGCCAGGCAGTGGAGGCACACACATTTAATATCAGTACTGAGGAGGCAGAGACCGGCTGATCTGAGTTTGAAATCAGCCTGGTCTACAGAGTGAGTTCCAGGATAACCTAGTCTATACAGAGACCCCTTATCAAAAAAAATCAAAATATGTAAATAAATGTATTAAAATTTTCAAGCATTATAGCTTCTATTTGTTGTTCTTTCTTTTCTCTTTTCTTCTTTGGAGTGTGTTTGTATGAAACATTCTGTATGTAGTTATGGCTGGCCTAGAACTTGCAGTGTAGACAAACCAGGCTGGCCTTCAAGTTTAAGTGATCCTCCTACCCTTGCTTCCAAGTGCTAGGATCACAAGCATGCATCACCATTGGCCACAGCTCTCTATTTGTTCTTTACAAAGGTCTATGTAAAGCAGCAAGAACCAACAAGATGGCTCAACAGGTAAAGACACTTGCTAGCAAGCCTGAGAACTTAGGCTTGATCTCTGGAACCCACCTGGTGAAAGGAAAGAACAGTCTATAGGTTATTCTCTGCCCTCCTAAGTACACAATGTGCACACAAATTGTAAATAGGATGGCAAAATAACAAGTGTACATTTTAAATCTAGAAATGAGTTATAAATATAATCTTATGAAGTTTTTTTTAATAGTTTTTGTGTTTATTTATTGTTTGTTAAGACAGGGTTTCATTGTGTTGTCTTATCTGTTCAGCAGTCCTGGAGCTCACTCTGTAAAGCAGGCTACCCTTGGACTCAAAGATCCGCACACTTCTGCCTCCCAAGTGCTGGGATTAAAGGCATGTACCACCCAGCATTATCTGAGTTCTTATACAAAATAAATGTTACTTTTTGCAATGTATTTTTATATATGTGTATGTATACACATACATGTAAAATGATTTAAGACAGTCTTATGTAACCCAAGGTAGTCTTGAACTTACTATGTAACCAAGGAAGAACTTGAATTTCTGATCCTCTTGCCTCTACCTGCAGAGTGCTGAAATTATAAACTTATGCCACCATGACAGTGGGAGATTGGTTCAGATCTCCCACAGAAACTAACTCAGGAGGCTAAGACAAGTTCTAGTTCAGTCAAGTTAATATGTGAGGCCCTGTCTCAAAAACAAACAACCAACCAATCAAACCAGAAAGCAAATAAACAGAAAACAGAAAGATGAGAAAGAGGGGGTTAGGGGAAGAGCCCTGAACACAGCCCACCTTAGTATTCAGAGGCTAGACAGAAGCCAGCAGAGGGGATAGTGACATAACAGCCTAAAGCTAAATAGGGCAAGTTTAGTGAGCTTCAGGAAGGGGTGGGCTGCTGAGATAAAGAGACAAAGTTAGCAGCACAGAGGACAATAAAATTCTAGCAAACGGAATCCAAGAACACATCAAAAAAATCATCCATCATGATCAAGTAGGTTTTATATCCCAGGAATGCAGGGATGGTTCAATATTCGGGAATCCATCAATGTAATCCACTATATAAACAAACTCAAAGAAAAAAAACACATGATCATCTCACTAGATGCCGAGAAAGCATTTGACAAAATTCAACATCCCTTCATGATAAAAGTCTTGGAAAGATCAGGAATTCAAGGCCCCTACCTAAACATAGTAAAAGCAATTTACAGCAAACCAGTAGCCAACATCAAACTAAATGGAGAGAAACTTGAAGCAATCCCACTAAGATCAGGGACTAGACAAGGCTGTCCGCTCTCCCCCTACCTATTCAATAGAGTACTGGAAGTCCTAGCCAGAGCAATTAGACAACAAAAAGAAGTCAAAGGGATACAAATAGGAAAGGAAGAAGTCAAAATATCACTATTTGCAGATGATAGTATACTTAAGTGACCCCAACGCTTCCACCAGAGAACTCCTAAACCTGATAAACAACTTCAGCAAAGTGGCTGGTTATAAAATCAACTCAAACAAATCAGTAGCCTTCCTCTACATGAAAGATAAACAGACTGAAAAAGAAATTAGGGAAATGACACCCTTCACAATAGTTGCAAATAATATAAAATACCTTGGTGTGAATCTAACCAAGCAAGTGAAAGACCAGTACGACAAGAACTTCAAGTCCCTGAAGAAAGAAATCGAAGAAGATCTCAGAAGATGGAAAGATCTCCCATGCTCATGGATTGGCA
>NW_021612402.1:0-1570 GCF_004785775.1 Grammomys surdaster | reverse complement strand
AGTTTCTAGGGATAGTGCAAGCAATGTTGCTATAAATACATGCCGAGAGCCAAACCCAGGAAATTACGAAGTATTATGGAAAACCTAGTCAGTTAAAGTACATGATTAAAAGAAGATGTTCACGGTCTCAGGCCCCAGGAACTTGAAGAACATCTGATACTTCCCAGAAGCCAGTTATGATAGTGGAATGGTCTTAGGCAATGAGGATATGATAGTGGGATAGCCTTAAGCAATGATCCTTGCCTAAACTTCCCATTTTCCTATGCCTTTAATACAGGCCACCTGAAATCAAAATTTGAGAACTTGATCAAAACCCTTGACTTGCTCTCCTTCTTCATGTCTCTTGTCCCTTCATTCTTTTGCCCCCCTCCCCAGGTCCTTGTTGAATTCCCTGAAGGCCAGGGATATTGGTGCTTAATGTTGGGCATTTGGGTTCGGGGTCTGATCGAATGTTGTTCTTCTATGGACATCTCTCAAGCATAAGATCACTGCTTCCCATGAACTCGGGAGAAGATCTGCATTGTGATTGCTGTGAGTCTATCCTGTGAGACTGATCTGTTTAAGGTAAGATAGAGCGCCCTTCGGCCCCTGCCTGGTCCCTTGGACTGGAGCAGGCACAGAGTCGGTCTGCTCCTGTCCTGTGGAGAAACTGAATCCTGAGTCATCCAGGAGCCACAGCACTCAGAGCAGCTGGTAAGAACTCCATCTCACTCCCTAAGCCCCAGAAATACATCTGGGAGCCAGGGACATCTAGGGCACAGCAGCTACCCAAACCCTGCCCCTCCGGAATTCCACTTCCCTTCGGCCCCTGCCTGGTCCCTGGGACTGGAGCAGACACAGAGTAGGTCTGCTCCTGTCCTGTGGAGAAACTGAATCCTGAGTCATCGAGAAGCCACTACACTCAGAGCAGCTGAAACTGAATTCTGAGTCATCAGGGACCCACTGCACTCAGAGCAGCTGGAGCCACTGCACTCAGAGCAGCTGACACAGAGTTGGTCTGCTCCTCTCCTGTGGAGAAACTGAATCCTGAGTCATCTAGGAGCCACTGCACTCAGAGCAGCTGAAACTGAATCCTGAGTCATCGAGAACCCACTGCACTCAGAGCAGCCGAGGAGCCACTGCACTCAGAACAGAAGGATTACCAGATCCAAGAGGTGGCCTGAGTCCCAGGAGTTCTTCCACCCGGGAGATTAGGGGCATAAGACCACAGAGACCTCTGGACTCCGAGGAGCTCTGCAATAAGCAAGATAACTGGAAATACAGATTCCAATCTTACACAGAGAGGGCAGGTACCACTAGAGTTACCCAGATGGCGAAAGGCAAGCGCAAGAACATAAGCAACAGAAACCAAAGTTTCTTGGCATCATCAGTGCCCAGTTCTCCCAATATAGCAAGCCCTAAACACCCCTTCACACCTGAAAAGCAGGATTCAGAATTAAAATCACTTCTCATGATGATGATAGAGGATTATAAGAAGGAATTAAGTAACTCCCTTAAAGAAATACAGGAGAGTACAAGTAAACAGATAGAAGCCCTTAAAGAGGAATCACAGAAATCCCTTAAAGAAATG
>NW_021612401.1:1164-1362 GCF_004785775.1 Grammomys surdaster | reverse complement strand
TTTCTTCCCTGCTGGTCGGGGTGGTAGGCGCCGCACATTTGGTGGCCCGTACGGGGATTTCTTCCTGAATTCCCAGAGTTCCAGAACCAGTAACAGTCAGGGCGATCGATCGGTAAGTGGCCGGTAAGTGGGGCCCTTCAATCTTTAAAGACCTCGGAAGGAGGCTTCAACCTTTAAAGTCCTCGGAAGGAGGCTTCA
>NW_021612401.1:0-1154 GCF_004785775.1 Grammomys surdaster | reverse complement strand
TTTTTGCCTTAACTGTCACCAGCCAGGGCGTGAGTGCCACTGTTAACTACCTTAAACAGAAGGCTCTACAACAGTTTGTCCAGGAAGTGGACCGCATCGCCCCTTGGTTCGTGGTATCGGGACAGCTTACCTTGGCCACCTGGGATAAACTGGAGAAGGACATAGAAAGGGAAGAGAGGGAGTGAAGGTGAAGAATTGGAAACATTTCCTGCCAAGTACAAAGGTGTGGAAGGAAAAGAACACGGCATAAGTATACAAAGATCAAAGAGGCCAAGGGTAGTGAGGCTAAAATAATACAGACTTCAAAGAGAGGGACGAATCTAAGGACTGTGGTAAAGCGGCAGAAAGGTTAAAAAGCAAAGCCATGGGTAGCTGTTATAGCTGTCCAGATAAAGACACTGTCCTAGATAACCATAGGAACAAGTTTAAGGTTGTTAACGTTAATGATGATGGCAATGAGCTAGACTCTGGTTTCATGGAGCTCACAGACAGAGAACTGATTTTGTACACCCTGAAGCGAGACTCGGTGAAATGGCACTACCTCTGCCTGCGACGGTACGGCTACGACTCAAATCTGTTTTCTTTTGAAAGTGGTCGATTGTGTCAAACTGGACAAGAAATTTTTGTTTTTAAGTGTGCCCGTGCAGAAAAATTATTTAACATGTTACAAGAGATTATGCAAAATAATAGTATAAATGTGGTGGAAGAGCCAGTTGTAGAAAGGAATAGTCATCAGACAGAATTGGAAGTCCCTAGAACACCTCGAACACCTACGACTCCAGGGCTTGGTGCTCAGAACTTACCCAACGGACATCCCTGCTACCCCTCGTTTGGAGATACTTCATCTCACCCCTCAAGCCGACACTCTCTTGTGGGAAGTGCTCACAAAATAGACTATTCAAGGCGTAGGGATTGTACAGCCTTTAACCTTGATATCAGGCGCCCCAGTTTAGAACATAGACAACTCAGTTATACACAGGTGGATTTGGAAAGGGGCAGTGACTCTGACAACCCTCAGACTCCAGAAACGACAACCACTCCCCTCCTACAAACCCCCACCCGGCGCACAGAGCTGTACACTGTCATAGACATTGAGAGAACTGTTGCTGTGTCCAACTTGCAGAAAGCACTGCCGAGAGACGACGGTACCTCTA
>NW_021612400.1:0-1296 GCF_004785775.1 Grammomys surdaster | reverse complement strand
GAACAGATTCTTGTTCTCCTTGTCCCCAGTGAGAGCAGGGGTCTCTATGTGTGGAATCTAGAAGCCTGTAGTTCCAAGCTCTCCCAGTGCTCCTGTGCTCTGCCTTTTTGTGGTGCTGGGACTTGAACCCATGCTCTTGTACATACAAGACTAGCTCTACCCATTGAGCTACATCCCTTGCCTTTCTTATAAAGGATCTAAAGTGTTCCATGTTTGAGAGTCAAGTGGTGAAATGGTTCTAAGATTTCTGTAGATTTAGAGTAACTTTATACAGAAGTATCCTGTGAATCATAAGTTCTTCTTTTAGAATTCCTAACAAGTATTTGAGGTGACAGTGACATAGAATTATGGGCTACATAGGTATTCACTACTTATGTTCATATTCTGCTAGTGAGGAAAATCTTTTTACAGCAGATTTGTGCCTGGTGAAATGGTGCTTTCTGTAATACTAGTACTTGGGACGCTGAGGCAGGAAGGTTGTCATGATTCTGAGGCCAGCATGGCCTACATAACAAGTACTAGACCAATTAGGGGCACCTGACTATACCTAAACACTAAACCCAAACCCAAAGCAAACAAGAAAAACACACACACACACACACATACACACACACACACACACACACACATACACACACTCACACACACACACACATGAAAGCTCAGATTCTTCAAACACCCTAAACTTTATATATGTACTCCTAATAGCTGTTAAAAGATACTAGGAATACTCAAGCATTGTGTGGGCAATGGATGAAGAAAATACTTAGCATTGTTCAAATCCCACTTCTCTTCTTAACTTGTAGTAAAATTTAGAGAGATTATTTACTCTCCCTGAACTCACTGAGATAACTATCATTGGCCATAAAATTGAGATAAAATTAATGTGTACTGTATTGCTTTTTTACTTTTTGTGAGGTTTCATTGAGCTTATGAGTGAGAGTCTTTATCATTGAGCCTGGCACAGAGTCAGCACGTAAAAGAACAATTGATTGCATGCTTATATTATTAAAAATTTGAGGAGTATGTATTTATGGATTGGGTTGCCACTCATTATTACGTATTGTAAATGGAAACACTATATTTCCATGAAGATTCATGGGATATATACACACACAGTTACATACACACACACACACTCACAGACACACACAGGTATATACACATACACAGACACATAGAATCACACACAGAGAGATGCATAGAATCACAGACACACAGAGACACAGATATGCAGACATCCACATACACAGACACACATATAGACACACATATGCAACAAACATGTAGGGTCAC
>NW_021612399.1:8468-15256 GCF_004785775.1 Grammomys surdaster | reverse complement strand
GCAACTGGTTGTGAAGTGCTGTGATGCCCGGCCCTCACCTGGGAAACATTAGTCCCTCCATGACTCCTGATGCTCTCCTTCTGTCTTCATGTTATACCCCCAAATGCCCTTAAGAATAAAAGCTAGGGGCTCCCAGAATAACTGTGTTGGCCTTGTGAGCAAGTGCCTTTGGAGATGGAGTAACAATTTTTCTGCAATCCTTGTATTTAAGGAATTATGATAAGCAGGGACATTCATTATGTTCTCAAAGACTCCATTTCCTGTGCCCCATTGATGGAAAGCCCAGCTCAAGCCCACCTTCTCCAAGAAGTGCAGCTCCTGCCCCAACCCGGGACTCAATACGCCTTCTCCAGGACCTCTTCTTCTTTGCTGTTTTACACTGAGATGGAAGTCCAGCTTCCTTCTGCCTCTCTGATCTCTTATGCTCCCCATTCTCTCTCCTGACTGGACTCCCCAGTCTTACAAACAGGAGTATAGATAAACTCTATAGGTACTGATTGAATGCACTAAGAGCAATTGGTGTTGCTACAACACAGGTGACATCACAAGGGATACCAAAAGCTCCCCTGGATACAACTCAGTATCCAAAGGAGGCACTGCAGATGTCATGGGAGACACCCTTTGCCTCTCTGCTAATGTTCTCCCTGTACTGAATAGAAACTGAGGTGTCCTCTTCAGGAGACACTCCTGTGGCATAGCCATTGAGCACCTCCTCCTTCCAATGCCAGAGATTGATTAGGGCTTGATTGGAAACATAGTAGCTCTTCCAAGATGGAGAATGGAGTCTTTCAGAACGCTGTCCAGGAAAATCTAATCCCTCCTTCAAAATACTCCTCTTCATCAATATAAGCAATTAAATAACACTGAGAAGTCACGGCATCCTGAGTTGAGAAAGAAAGATCATCTGTCTCATGTACGAGTGTTTGAAAGCACATCCAGGTAGAACCTGCAGGAGCCATGTGCTTATTAGCCTTTGAAAATTTCCCCAAGACATCTTAGCAGATACAGAAGGCAACCATCAGGGTGCCGGCAACTCTGTGAGGAACTGGTGGCAGAGGAAGCCTAAATCGTGGCACCAAGAGAAACTTCCCTGTGGCTGAGTGTGTTGTTCTCGCTGCAACAAAGGTACCAAGGCAGAATTGATTTCATGATTACAGGCCTCTGTGTGTTACACAGTGAGATTCTGACTTAACAAGTAGGCTGAGAGTAGAGGATAATAGCTGTAGACATAGCTCAGTTGACAGAATCACTACCCAGCATGTAGGGAACCCAGGGCTCAGTGACTAGTGCAATCTTCACCTCTCAGAAAACTGGAACTAGTTCTCCCTGAAGATCCAGCTATATGTCCCCTGAGCATATACACAAATGATTCTCCACCATATTGGAAGGAGACTTGTCCCACTATGTTCATAGCCGTTTTTTTCTCAGCCCATTTAACATTTTCATAAGGGAGACTACTGATTTGTTTCAGTTTGTTTTGTATCCAGCCACTTTGCTGGAGGCATCTCAAAAGATTCTCCACCATGTCACAAGGAGAAGTGTTCCACTATGTTCACAGCAGCTTTATTTATAATAGCCAGAAACTGGAAACAACCCAGATACCCCTTAATCAAAGAATGGATACTGAAAACATGGTTCATTTACACAACAGAATACTATTCAGCTGTTAAAAGTAAGGACATCATGAAATTTGCAGGCAAATGGATGGAACTAAACAATATCCTTTTGGTAAGATGGCCATTTTCACTATGTAAAGCCTACTGATACAGAATTATAGAAGATCTTTCCATCTTCTGATATCTTCCAATCCTTTCTTCAGAGACATTTGTGTCATCCAGGTCTTTCATTTGACTTGGTAGGTTAGAGTTACGCCAAGATACTTTATATTGTTTGTGGCTATTGTTGTACTGTTTCCATAACTTCTTTCTCAGGCCTTTTAACATTTGTATTAAAAAGGGGCTACTGAAAATTCTTTTGAGTTTATTTTGTATACAGCAACTTTGCTGGAGGTATTTATCAGCTGAAGGAGCTCTGATGCTATCAAATCATCTGCCAAGTAGCAATATTTTGACTTCTTTCTGATTTGTATCCCATTGACTCATTTTATTGTCTTATTGCTATACGTAGAAATTCAAGTACTACGCTGAAGAGACAGGAAGAGAAGGGACAGCCTTTTCTTGCCCCCAATTTAGGTAGAATTATATTTCTCACTATTTAATTTGATGTTAGCTATCAGCTTGCTTTATATTGATTTTACTGTGCTTAGGTATGGGTTTTTTTTTTTTTAGATCCCTGATCTCTCAAAGTCTTTTAACATGAAGGGGTTTCAGATATTGTCAAAGACTTTTTCAGAATCTAAGGAGATGATCGTATGGCTTTTTTTCTTTCAGTTTGTTTATATGGTGGATTTCACTGTTAGATTTTCCTATATTAAACCATCCCTGCTGCATCCTTGAGATGAAGCCTACTTTGTCATGATAGGTGATGTCTTTGATGTGTTCTTGGGTTCTGTTTCTGAATATTGAAGATTTTTGCATCAATGTTCATAAGGGAAATTGGTCTGAAATTCTTGTTCTTTGATGAGTCTTTGTCTAGTTTACGTATCAAGGTGACTGAGGCTTCATAGAATGAGTTTGGTAATGTTCCTTCTGTTTCTGTTTGTGGAATAGTTTGAGGAATGTTGCATTAGCTCTTCTTTGACTGTTTGGTAGAATTCTGTTCTACAATCATCTTGCTCAGGCCTTTTTTTTGGGGGGGGGTTGGGAGTTTTTTTTAGTGAGTGCTTCTATTTCCTTAGGGCTTACAGGATTATTCTGATGGTTTACCTGATTTTGATTTAACTTTGGTAAGTAGTATCTCTCTAGAAAATCATTCATTTCATTCAGATTTTGTGAAGTGCAGGCTTTTGAACTAAAACCTAAAGGTTCTTTGAATTTCCTCAGTGTCACTTATGTTTCCCTAATTATTTCTGATTTTGTTAATTTGGATACAGTCTTTCTGCATTTTAGTTAATTTGGCTAAGGGTTAATTTGGTTAATTTGGTTCTGTTGATTTTTTTTGATATTGTTTTCCTTGTTTCTAACTGATCTCAACCCTGATTTTTATTATTTCCTGCCCTCTACCCCTCTTTTCTGGGCTTCTTTTTTCTGCAGCTTTCAGGTGTACTTTTAAACTACTGATATGAGAATTCTCTAATTTCTTATGGAGGCAATTCATGCTACGAACTTTCCTCTTAGCACTGCTTTCATTGTGTCTCATGAATTTGAGTATGTTGTGCCTTCATTTTCATTGAATTCTAGAAAGTCTTTCATTTCTTTATTTCTTCCCTGACCCAGAGATAATTGAGTTGAGAGTTGTTTGATTTCCATGAGTGTGTAGGCTTTCCATTGTTACTATTGTTGATATTCACATGCGGCTTTACTTCATGGTAGTCTGATAAGAGATATTAAGCATTTCAATTTTCTTGTATGTGTTGAGGTTTGCTTTATAACTGACTATATGGCCAATTTTGGAGAAGGATCCATGAGATGCTGAGAAGGCATATTTTGTTTTGGGGTGAAATATACTATAGATATCTGTTAGGTTTATTTGATTCATAATGTCTGTTTCTTTGTTTCTCTGCTTAGTTTTTGTCTAGATGATCTGTAAATTGGTGAGAGTGAGTTGTTGGAAATCTCCCACTATTACTGTGTGAGGTTTGATGTGCGATTTAAGCTTTACAATGTTTCTTTTACAAAGGCGGGTACTCTTGTATTTGGGGCATGGATGTTCAGAATTGAGATATCATTTTCGCAGATTTTAACTTTGATGAGTATGAAGTGTCCTTCCCTGTCTCCTTTGAGTAATTTTGGTTCAAAGTTTATTTTACTAGATATTAGGATGGCTACCCCAGCTTTCTTCTAAAACTTTTATCCAGCCATTTACTCTGAAGTAATGTCTATCTTTATGGCTGAGATATGTTTCTTGTATGCAGCAGAATGATGTATCCTGCTTTTGGACCATTCTGGTAGTGTGTGTGTGTGATGTGTAATTTTGTATGTGATTTCATTTTGTTTGTACAGAATTACTTATTTTCTGTGTTTTTTTTTAATGTAAAACCTGAGTTAGAGTTTCCTTCTACCACTTTCTGTAGAGCTGGAATTTGTAGATAGATATTGTTTGAATTTGGATTTGTCTTCGAATATCTTGTTTTCTCCCTCTATGGTGATTGATTTACTGGGTAGCGCGGTCTAGGTTGGCACCTGTGGTGGTTTAGTGGTTGCAGGGTATCTGTCCAGGCCCTTCTAGCTTTTGGAGTCTCTGTTGAGAAATTAAGTCTAATTCTAATAGGTCTGTTTTTTATGTTACCTGGCCTTTTTCCCTTACCATTTTTTACTATTTTTTCTTTGTTCTATAGATTTTTTTTTTATTATGTGCTGGGAGGATTTTCCTGGTCCTTCTAGTTGGTGTTCTATAAGCTTTGTATATGTTTATAGACATTTCTATCTTTAGGTTGAGAAAGTTTTCTTCATGATTTTGTTGAGAATATTTTCTGGGCCTTGAAGCTAGGACTCTTCGCTATCTTCTATTTCTATTATTCTTAGGTTAGGTCTTTTCACGGTATCCCAGTTTTCCTGGATTTTTTGTGTCAGGAAAGTTTTAGCCTTAATACTTTCTCTGATGGATGTATCAATGTCTTCTTTTGAATCTTCTATTCTGAAATTCTCTCTCCCATTTCATGTATTCTGTTGGTGATGCTTGCATCTGTTGTTCCTGTTCTCTTTCCTAGGTTTTCCATCTCCAGGATTTCTTGGAGTTATTGTTTTCTTTACTGCTTCTATTTCCACTTTCTGGTCTTGTACAGTTTTTTTTTATTTCTTTAGCTGTTTAAATGTATTTTCCTGTATGTCTTTCCTCTGTTTCATTGTATTTTTCCTGTTTTAAGGGAACACATTTCCTCTTTAAAGGCCTCTATCAACTTTATAAGATTGGATTTAAGATCATTTTCTTGTGTTTCAGATCTATGGCTTGTTGTAGTGGTGTGTACTTGTACTTTGAAGGTATCATATTACCCTGGCACTTGTTGATTGTGTTCTTTCCAGGGCCTTTAGCCATCTGGACAGTTTTGGTCCCTGGAGGTTCTGGTTGTAGTAGGTATTTGGAGGGAGGATGAACTTCGATGGTCCTGGAGTGGCAGGTCTCCAATGGATTATTATATTTTCAAGCAAAAGTTATGTTTCATGTCATGTATAATTTAAATTCTATGTAAATTTTGGATACAATAATTCTCTGTAATATAGCTGTAAGAATTTTCCATATTGTATGCAAAACTTTTAAATTTTGAGGAATTAAAAAATCCACAATATAAAAAAGAGTAAGGAGGTAGAAATCAATTTATTATTCATATAACACTTTTTTAAAGTGGACATTTAAACAGTAGTCAATATAAAGACTTACCAAATTTTGAAAAACAATTAACAAGAACATACAACATCACAATAACAAAACCAGAACATCTAAGTGGAAAAAAAAACAGAAACCCAAACACACAATTATGCTGAGCAGGATTCTCTCACTGCAGAGTTAGCAGCACCGACCTGCAGCCTGTGCCTGGTCTTCCACACTTAATGGCTGGGCAGTCACCCCAGGTCTCTCATGGGGAGGTGTCAGAAAATCAAAGGGAGCACATCCAGAAGCAGGCTGGTGGCTCACTGGCTCCATAAAATTAGGGCCTATTCACACTGAGGAAACAAGATGTATGGAAGAAAATCCACTCAAGGGATTCTGTGGTTGGTGGGGGCAGAGGTGGGCTCAGTTCCTGGTGCAGCAGGTCGTTCTGCAGGACACTCTCTTCCTGAGCTGTGGCCAGTTCCATCTCATGCTGCAGTTTCTCAGATGGACAGGAGGGCAGTTAAGCCACTGGCTTGGTAGGGACCTGCCATGTTAGCTGTCAGGCTTCTACCTCCCACCATCGTAACTGTGCTGATCACTCAACATGGATCATTTACCTGAAATCTTTGTTCATAGCCCCAATGAATAAGACTCACACAGTAGCTGGGCCTACAAATTATCTCAGCCTTAAACACAGGACAGAATTTGATCAAGCTACTGTACTCTGTTCTACTAGAAAGTATAGGACTTTCTCCTACAGACCAGGGACGACATTTTGTAAAGGTAGCCTACCACAGTAGACAGCATATGAGAGATATACAATTATTTATGGTGAGTTAATGATGGATGGCAGCATTAGATATACTACAGTCGTACATCCTTGGCACCTGAGCAAGGTCATAAGGATAGCTCAGTCCTGCTCAGGAGGCACCTTGTACCCAAGCAACATGCAAGATAGAGCCTTTTCATGCTGGAGCAGTATTTCTCCAGTGTTGTGTCTGAGAACAATGGCCCTGCACAGGATCTGGCACGAAACAGAAACTTGAATTTCCTTAAGACTAGAACTGAGAAACTGTATTCTGACTCTCTATAGAAGTTTTTTTATAGAACACTCCTGTAAAGGATCTGATCATCCCTGCAGCAGATCTACAATAAACCCTGCCTGGGTTTATCATGGAAACGAATCTATCCAGAAAACCCTTTTCAAAGAACTGATTAAGCACTGCAGAGATCACTGTTAGAGAGTAATCTAGCCGGGTGGTGGTGGTGCACGCCTTTAATCCCAGCACTTGGGATTAATGATATATGATATATAATATAATATATGATATACAATAATATATATGACATATAATATATATGATATATTTCATATATATATATATATATATATATATATATATATATATATATATATA
>NW_021612399.1:0-8458 GCF_004785775.1 Grammomys surdaster | reverse complement strand
TATATATATATATATATATATATATATATATATATATATATATATATGTATATATATATCATGCTGTTTGCCCATCTCCCTCACTGAACTGTGTCTTCAAACAGGGCAGCTGGATATGCTTGCCAATAATTCAGTTTCTCACAAGACACTAACTTCCCAGAATACTTGTGAATACACAGAGAAATGAACAATCACATGAGGTAGGTGGCTGGTTAGGAGTGTGGATTAGAAAAGGGATGTGTTGAAGCAGAGGTGGTTCAATGAACAGACAGGAAGTTCAATGGGCATATGGTGTGAGACATTAGCCTGACCCAGTTGCCTGTCCCTAACTACTGATGCTGTGTCTGGTAGTTGCTGGTCTCCTCCTGTTCATTATAAAGGAGTTTCAATTTTCACAAGTGCTGCAGCAGTAGGTACATTGCCACGGTACTTTTTGTTTCATTGCCTCAGTATGTCCATCTTCAGCTGAGATTGCTCCATCAGAAGCCAGTTGTGCAGGTTGCTGGAAACACACTGCATAGTAAGACTCCGCAGTCACCGCCTGCCATTCCTACTTCCAGATCCCGTTAACCTTCCAGGGCCATAATTCCCATGAAGGCCTACAAAGCATCCCAATAAAGCCTTGACAGTTGTACAAAAAGGATCAAAAACAGAGCAGCCCATTCAGGACAGGATAAATTCTGAAGTCCCCCAAATCAATAGGGATCCATGTCCCTCCAAAACAAAGAGGAATCTCCACCTGTCCATGACTGTCCAAGGTATGAAGTCCTGACATGACATGTTTATGCTCCAATTTCAATTTCAAAGACTGGATTGGACCTGAGGTCAGGGCTGAACCCCAGGATGAAAACTTCGCCTGTGCCCAGGACTGCCACAGCCCACAGATGGCCACTTTCTATACCTATATACTGACATATCCTTATTCTTATGAACCTTGTTATCCTGGCTCCAAGCAAGGAGAGCCTAGATGTCTAGGTGGAGGGTGCCCTGGCTGCATGAGTCACTCAGTAGACTCCGAAGGACAATCTATCCCATTGTAGTCTCAGGAGCCTACAACACAGGTCTTGGCCCACCAGAAACTTGCCGTTTTATTTCTCCTGATTTCACAACAGGATTTTCAGATCCTGGGTAATTATTACTGCAGAAGTAGACATTGCACATAATTCTCGATTGAGACCCCAGCATAAGGAGAGCCTTACAAACTACTGAAGGAGTTCAAATTTGATGAAAATATGACCACACAGGCCAAGAGCAGTGCTGTTTAAAGTGGGGCTCTAGACCTCAGCACTGTCATCACCTTGAAACTGTGAGACAGACAAATCCTTAGGCCAAGAAGCAGATTCCTGGATACCAAAGTCTGGAGGGACACACAAATATGCAAACATGTAGTTGGACTTGTGGGTGCATGTATGAGAAAATACACACACACACACGGTAGAGATAGAGACAGAGTCACAGACATGGCAGAGAGAAGAGAGATAACAATGGAATACAGTAGAAATTCATGGCATAATGTCTCAAGAGTATAAGGCAAAAGACCAGAGGAGAACAGGAATGACCTCAGGCCTTATAGTCAAGCACTCACAGGGGAAAAAGTAGGACCAGGTTCTTCCAGATGCTACCAGGAACTTTCAGCTCTCAATACCTGCCAGGCAAACTTCAAAACAGCTAGAATCTCACAAAATCCATCACCTGTCAAGGCCTTTCCAAATGCATGCTGGGAACTCACTCTCCACTGCCGCAGTCTCTCAGTTCTGTTACTCAGAACACAGGCTCTGGTTTTCATTAGAGGAAGCTGAAGACCATTTCCATCTCACTCCTCCCCAAGCTTCAAATACACCTTTCCTCTGAGAAGCATTTAGGGACATGAGGTTGGACACAGGGACATCTTGAGGGGAGGCTCCTAGAAACCAAGATCTCCAAAGGATAAGATGAGGGTGACATTCCAGACCCAAGACTTCCTGACACCACAGAGTTTGAGACAATGATTACCTATTGTCCAAGGATCCTTCAGTGATGAAGATTTGGCGATCTCATAGCTCATTTCCCTCACTGGTCATCACCTGAAGCTGTGTAGTCAGCCTCTCCAATTCCTTCTTCACCTTCTTGGTGAGGAAGGTTGGGATGTGTGATGGGTTGAATATGCTTGGGCCAGAAAAGTGGCCTTGTTGGAGTGGGTGTGGCCACGTTGGAGGAAGTGTGTTACTGTGGGCATGGGCTTTAAGACCCTCATCCCTAGGAGCCAGTTTTCCCCTAAAGGCCTTCAGATGAAGATGGGAAACTCTTAGCTCTTTCTGCCCCATACCTGCCTGGACAATGCCATGTTTTTGCCTTGATAACGAACTGAACCTCTGAACCTGTGTGCAGCCCCAATTAAGTGTTGTCCTTATAAGATTTGCTTTGGTCATGGTGTCTGTTCACAACAGTAAAACCCTTAATTAAGACAGGATGGGTGGTGGCTGTACTCCAATCTCTGTAGGAAGAAGACTACAGTGAACTTTTATAGTGAGAAGGCATAGAGGATGATCAGATCACCTTGAGGCCTAAAGAGAAATAGATAATTCCTGAAACCCAGTGACATCCCAAAGATTTTGGTCCAGGCTCGAGATGCCCCCTGTATGGATCTCAGCTCTCCCATCATTCTGTAGAGAAGAGAGTACCAAAGCATCTGGTTGTTTCCTCTGCCTCCCTACACATGCTTATGATGACCACAGAGATGGCCTCTCCATGCCTATTAACAACTGCACAGGGGGCAATTTGGCTTCAGAGCCCTCAAGCCTGTGGTTTCAGAATCCAGGAGAAAAAGAGGACATTCATATGCACTCAGGTTCTGAGGAGATGCTCAGATCTCCTGCCATGTCACTCTAGTCCCATGACTGTGGATTAAATGTCATGTAAGGGCAGAACATGTCAACAGACTGAACAGTTCACCTACTGGAAGACCAAAACACCCATGAGCTGGCAATAGGGTCTACTCTGTCTTGGTCCACTGTCTCTGACAGTTAAAGAAACCTTTTACTACATTAAAGAAAGGCCTGCCACCCACAACAGCTGATTCAAAAACCTAAGAGACTACTCTCAGTGAGAAGTTATCAGAGGAGTTCTGATAACATAAAGTCACATAGCCAGAAGTGCATTCCTCTCCCTGCTACTACAATCAGGAAGCCACTGCACCTAAATGAAGCCATTGAGTGTAAAGTTCAGTGATGTTAGGCCTAAAAGTGGGAAACATTAGTCAGGACCTGACCCTGGTGATCTCTTTTTGTCCTCATATTATACAACCAATTCCCTGTAAGAGTAAAAGCTATGGGCTCACAGTAGAACATCCTTGGTCTTGTCAGATACTGACTTTGTGCTGGACAAATTAATATTTTGGAATTCTTGACTTTCAATAGTTACAATAAATACCAGAAGATTTACTTCATAGAGGCTCCAATTCCAGTATCCCATTATTGGAAAACCTAGCTCAAGCCCACCTCCTCCAGGAAGTTTGGCACCTTCTTACCAGGATTCACTGTGTCTTCCCCAGGACCACATTTTTCTTGCTGGATTACTCTCAGATGGAAGTCTAGCTTCCTTCTGCCTCTCTCCGATCTCTCTATGCGCCCTATTCTCTCTCCAAAGTATACTTTCAGTCTTGAAAACATGACTACAGAGTGCAACTCTGTAGGCACTGATTGAATACCCTGAAAGCAGTTGATGTCACAACCCTGGTGACATCACAGGGGATGCCATGGGCTCTCCAGGATACAATAGAATGTCCAGAGAGTGGACTGCTGGTGTCATTGGGAACAGCTCTCTGATAATGTTCTCACCAGAATGTTCTCTCTGTACTCACCAGAAACCAAGGTGCCCTTTCCAGAAGACTCTCCTGGATCGTAGCCAATGAGCAACTCCTCCTTCTAAAGACAGATTGCTCTAGGCTTAATTGGAAACACCTTAGCACTTCAAAAGTGGGAAATTGAGTCAGTACTTTTCAAACCCTGGCCAGAAATATCTCATTCCTTCCTCAAAAAACCCTATTCAGTGATACGAGCAATTAAATAGTACTGAGAGATCACCCCAGGGTGAATGTGGAAGAGGAAGATCACCTGTCTCATCTACAGGTGCTTGAAGGCACATCCAGGAAGCACCAGCAGGGCTTGTTGAAATGTGAGATGTGAGTTGGGGGTTCTGTCAGAGAAGCCATGTGCTTAACTTTTAAAAGCTGCTCCTCGATTCCTTAGTGGGTAGAGAATTCAGCCATCATGGAACTGGCATCAGTGTGATGAACTGTTGACAGGGGAAACTGAAATAGAGGAGCCACCAAGAGAAAAGTCCTTGGTCCCAGTGTGGTGCTCTCCTCTCTGCACCAAGGATACCAAATCAGGACTGGTTACAGACCTAGGTTAGCTACACCTGTCTGAAGAACGATTCTGTCTAAAGAAAAAAAAAAAGTCACCCAGTATCTGGCAATGTAGAACAATACCATAAATACAGCTCTGTTGACCAAGTGACTGCCTCCCATGTAGGAAGCCAAGGGCTTAGTGACTAGTGCTGTCCTCACTGGCTTTGGAGCTCCCACTTGTAATCCTAGCTCTTGTGAGTAGAAGCAGGATGATCTAAGCTCAATATAAACCTGCAAAGCTAAGTTGAGGACAGCTTGGGATACATGAGAATCTGTCTCAAAACAACAAAAACAAAAAAGAAAACCCCATCCAAGGCCTCACCTACCAATCCTTCTCTACTGAGAGGAACTTACCATTCTCCCTACCACACTTTCACTCTAGAAAGAGGGAGAGGAAGAGGAAGTAATCTTTCTAGAATAAGGATCTTGCTCTTGTCTTAAATTTACATGGAGACCAAATAAAAGTGGCTATCAGCATCTGAACTTCTGAGTAATGTCCACTGCTGCTAGCATTATGCCTATGACAAAGTCTGCCTTCCTGGAGTGATGCTGTCCCAGCATCAAGTGTCAGCTGCTGAGGTCAACCCCACTGATCCCTTCAAGGGACTAGACAGAAGTCATCAGAGACATTCCACTTCCTTGGTTAGAGATTACATCAAGATGACCAACTGAATCTAGTGGGCTAATTTTTTATTAAATTTATTTATTTACTCACTGTACAACACAATATCAGCCCTTCCTTTCTTCCCAGTACCCCCTCACACAGGTCTTCCCCCCATTCCCTTTAGAATGAGGAGCCACCTTTGGGTATCAACCTACAATGTTTCCCATCACACCCCCATATGCCCCAAACTCCCACTTCCCATCCCCATACTAACCACCCCTCCAACAGTCCATCCACCCTATACTCCATAACCCCATCTCCCCACTTCACACATTAGGTTCCTCCAGGATGAGGCACTTTCTTTCCCACTAAAGTCAGACAAAGCTGTATATTTAGGGGTGCAGGATCTACTAGCAGTATGCAACAGGCTCAGGCCCTGTTCCATTTTCTTTTTTTGGTGGCACCAACATGAAGATCAAGCTGCTGATCTCCCATATATGTGCAGGGAGCTTAGGACCAGTCCATGCTCACTCTTTGGTCCCTCACTCGGTCTCTGGGAGCCTCAAGGGTCCAGATTAGTTGACTCTGTTGATCTTCCTATGGAATCCTTGCCTTATTTGGGTTCCACCATTATTTTCCCACCTCTTCCTTAAGACTCCTTGATCTCCATCTACTGTCTGGGTGTGAATCTTTTTTGCATGACTTTCCCTTCAAGGGGCTAAGACAGCTGTTGGGTAGAGTCTCTCAGAGGAAAGTTATGCTAGGTTCCTATCTGCAAGCATAAAGGAGTGTCATTAATAGTGTTAGGAATAGATTCTTGCCCATGTGATGGGACTCAATATGGGGAACTTATGGGTTGGCCATTCTCTTAGTCTCTGCCCCTAATCTGTCCCTGTACATCTTGTAGGCAGGACACAATTTGGGTTGAAGGCTCTGTGGATGGAATACTGTCCTAGTTCTTCCTTTGGGAAGGTTACAGTAAGTGGATACTTCGGTATCCATATTTGCTGCTACTAAGAATCTCAGCTAGAGTCACCCTCTTAGACCTTCTATGGCCTCTCCTCATCCCAAGTCTCTGGCAGATCCAAGAGATTGTCCCTGCATTCCAGCCAATCTCCCTTCTCTCTCCCCTACTCTCCCTACAACTGATCTCTCTCCCACTCTGCTCTCTGGTGGGCTATTTAACCACATATGATATTCCTATACCCACCTTTAAGACTTCAGTATAGGATGGAGTTCAGGTGACCTCCATTCCTGATGAGTACTTTGGTATATTTTCCCAAGGCCTGATTTATTGTCAGACTCAGTGTAGACAAGGAAGTGCTACTCTCAGTAAGAGGTGACCAGTGACAGTAATGAGGTGACAGTAATGTATTCACATGAGTACATCAATGAAAAGTCCTGCATAACTGAAGAGTGGGTAACCAGAACTGTGTCCTGCCCTATGTGAGCCTAGACCTGGCCCACAGGCAGGTGTGGGCATAACTTGGGATCCTCAGCAGGGACAGGGTGAGGTGGAATGGCACTGAGCAGGCTAAGCAGCAGTGCTGATTTATGTCAGTTCAGGTAAAAAACAGATTCTCAGTCCCCCATCCAAGGAACTCCTGTTGAGGTCATGGACTTTGTCTGACCATGGTATGTCATACAAACATCTACTCTAGTGACATAAAGTTTTTTCCATTCAGCTGCACTTAAGGCAAGGAGTCAAGGTCAGGAATGCTGACCCCTTGCCATAACCTATGTGACAAGAGGCATGTGGAATTTGTATGTGATGAAGACCTCCTGGTTGGTCTCAGGCCCCTGATGGCCATGTGCAACAGCTTCAGGGGCTCAGTTCTCATGTTCATTGAGATTCCCATGATGATGTATTATACATGCCTGGAAACAATCAGAACTGTGGTCAGAGAGCTGTATTTAAGTAGTGGATGGAACATCACTGACTGATGATTGCAGATTTGGAATCTGAAACCCAGCTATACCAAACATCACCTGGCTGAACTTGGCTCATCACTTTCCTTCCCATGTATACAAGGGGATGGCCAAAGAGCCCTGTTTATGGAAGGACAATGGCTGCATCAGCCCAGCAAGTCAAAGGAGACAGATGCAACTCTACTAGTCCTCAGTAACAGAAGTCAAAAATGCACTAGATAGATAGTCTTGGAAATTTTGTAGGCAGCAGGAACCCTATTCATGATCAGGAAATGGTGAGTTTGCCATCTGCCTTCCTTAGCTTGGTGCCTGGATGAAAAGTCAACAATGGGGCTGGTAGTTCAGGGGGAGGTTATCAGTGACCTTATCAGAAAGCTCAGAATACTTCCACTGACTTACAGAAGGAACATTTGCATTATCCCTCTCATGGCTTCACTTTAAGTCTTTCTTTTCTATTTTATTTCTTAATTAACATCTTAATTCATTTATTTATATACTTTACATTATTTTTAAAGGGTTTCTCTGCATATCTCTGGCTGACCTGAAACTGAGATCTGAGTGCTTCTGCCTTTAGAGCACTGGAATTAAAGTCGTATCACCACCTTCAAGCTGCAGATCAAATCTTAAAAACTCCTAAGTATAGGCTCTGTGCTAGGATTCTGAATCTCCAGTAAGCAAGCAAGAGGCAGATCCATTCTAATTGATGCCAAAGATAATCACAGAACTAGGAAGACAAAGAGCCAACCTAAGCCCAATATACAGGGAGAGCTACTGTTAGGCTAGAGTGCTCCACGAATAGAGACGGGCTATTTCCAGTAGGATGGAGGACAGAGGTTGTTCCAAGGTGTTAAAGGTGTCAGGAATGGATGCTAGGTCTCAGTCCAAATATCTCACAGCTATACACTGGTGGTGCCTGGGCTTTGCCCACTCTAACCCTCTTCAGCCTAGTTTCTGCTTATTTTTCCTTCACTTCACATTGTTTTTTTTTTTTTTTTTAAACAGGCTCTCATTGTGGAGCATTGACTGTCTTGAACTCACTGTGTAGAACAGGCTACCATGGAACTCAGAAATATGTGCTTGCCTCTGCCTCCTGTTTCCTGGGATTAAAGGCATGCATTGCCTGGAATGGTTGTTCATTCTCTCTCTCTCTCCCTGCCCCCCTCCCTCCCTCCTTCTCTCTCCTCTCCCCTCTCCTTCTCCATATTCACCCCATGTCTCCCAATTTTCAGGGGTACTTGGCTGTAAAAATGTTCAGTGCCTTTCCAGAAGGCATGACTACAGACCATACTCTGCTACAATATCCAGACACCAGAACCAACAGAAATGGCCAAGCAGCTTTTCATGGTACAGAAGAGACAGATGGTTATCACTGTGGTCTCATAGCCAAAGAGGCAGTGCAGCTACCAAAGACATGGAGCCTTTCCCTTGTACCTAGATTGTGTGCCAAAAATTAATTAGGGAACCGTGTTTAAACAAAAACAAAAGAAAAAGGAGTGGTGGTTACTTCTCTTTCAAGACCAAAAAGCTGATGCTAGAAA
>NW_021612398.1:5440-6831 GCF_004785775.1 Grammomys surdaster | reverse complement strand
AATCAGTGTGGCGGTTCCTCAGAAAATTGGACATAGCATTACCCGAGCATCCAGCTATACCACTCCTAGGCATATACCCAGAAGGTGCTCGAACATATAATAAGGACATATGCTCAACTATGTTCATAGCAGCCTTATTTATAATAGCCAGGAGCTGGAAAGAACCCAGATGTCCTTCAACTGAGGAATGGATTAAAAAAATGTGGTATATTTACACAATGGAGTATTACTCAGCTATTAAAAACAATGAATTTGAGAGGTTCCTAGGTAAATGGATGGAACTAGAAAGTATCATACTGAGTGAGGTAAGCCAATCACAAAAGAACACACATGGTATTCACTCACTGATTATTGGATATTAGCCCAGAACCTTAAAATGCCCAAGATGCAACTCACAGGCCACATGAAGTCCATAAAGAATGAAGACCAAGTGGGGGTGATTCGGTCCTTCTTAGAAGGAGCAACAAAATACTCAAGGGAGCAAATATGGAGACAAAGCGAGGGACAAAAACTGAAGGAGGGGCCGTCTGAAGACCTTTCCACCTGAGTATCCATCCCATGTGCAGTCACCAAAGGTAGATGCTGATGTGGAAGTCAGGAAGTGCATGCTGATAAGAGCCTGATATGGATGTCTCCTCAGAGGTCTTCAAGAGTCTGACATATTCAGAGGCAGATGCTCACAACTAGCCATTGAAGTGATCATGGGGTTCTCAATGGAGGAGTTAGAGTGAAGACTGAAGGAGCTGAAAGGATTTGTGGCCCCATGAGGAGAGCAACAATACCAACCAACCACAGCTCCCAGGGTCTAAACCACCAGCCTGGGAGCACTTATGGAGGGATCCAGGGCCTTAGCTGAATATATAAGAGTGGAGGGCCCTGCTGGGCACAGGTGGAAGATGAGATCCTTGACCTCATGAAGGCTGGACGCCCCAGGGGGTGGGAGTTTTGAGGGTGGGGAGGTGGGAGTGGGGGGGTAGATAGAGGTTACATCCACAAAGAAGAAGGAGGAGGTGTGAGGGGATTGGGGGTTCCTGGGTGGGTGGGGGATGGGGTAAGGGGACAACATATGAAATGTAAATAAAACATCCAATAAAAAAATTAAAAAAAAAAAATTGTAGTACTCTGAAAGTAAAGGTGGAAGTATTAGTAGTTTAAGATAGTTCAAGACAAGCCTGGCTAATGAAATCCTGTCTCAAAATAATATACTGATTTTAAATGAAATTAATTTCAAAAATGAAAAAAACCTTTGGACATAGCATACTGGTAGAATGACCTCCTTGCATGTGAATGCCTCTTGGTTTAACCCTAAGTGAGACACTTACAGCAAACACACACAAACACACACACACACACACCACACAACACACACACAACACACACACACACACACA
>NW_021612398.1:0-5430 GCF_004785775.1 Grammomys surdaster | reverse complement strand
ACACACACACACACACACAGGAACAGGAAAACTCATCTTCAACAATTAAGTCATAGAAAAATGGGCTTTGAAACAGACAAGGTTTCCTGAGTCTTAGTCCAGGACATCTCTATAGCAATGTTTCAAACCCTAACTTGCAGTGTTTGCCAACATCTTTATTTAAGACCTTCCCCAGACAGTGAAACTGTAAAAATACGGGTGTGTAACTAGATAAATGAGAGATAATTACAAATCAGAGTAATTAGAAGTTAAAGAATTTACTTTTACAAACTATTTCATTTTACTTAATGCTCAATCTATTTAATCACATGCAGTTTATGTTTTAATAATATACATATCTATATGGCAATTTTTAAAATTTCTGAAAAATTTAACCTTTGGTCTTCCTTTACTTAACTGACTTCCACCTAGCATTACTATTGTTTTAAACTCTACCCATTGTGTTGCTTGACATTGCTGATTTGGAACCTGGTACATGCATCTTACAACTTACCTTCTGATTGGGCTAACTGGATTCTTCTGTCAAGACTTAGTGGAGAATCCTGCTGGAAATCTTGTGCCTCTTTCTAAGAAAAAAATGTTCTCTATTCTTTTATCCCCACCCCAAGGGACACATACTTTTCTCTACTATCCCAAGTCACCATGCTCTGTGATACACTGACAATTAAACTAAAACATCTGCAGCCTTCTTTGTAGTATAATTTGATGCATTCCTTTGATCCTCTTCCACCAGTGTTGTGGGTTCAATCCCTTATACCACAAAAATGGGAAAAACAGTTCTAGCCTATTAGCCAAAACTTCAAGGGATCATTGGGGGAGAGAAGGTCAGAGACCTACTGAGGATATAGCTTTTAAGACTCCTGAAGATTTAGACTTCGACTATGTGGCTGTGGGGAACTGAACTCAGTCATCAGGCTTTGGCAGCAAGTCCCTTTCCTGGATGAGCCATCTTGCTAGTTCACACCTGATATTTTATTGATATTTTCTGCATCTTCTATTATTCCAACTAATTGATGTTGTTTGCTCAAGAATGATTGGATATATATATATATATATCCAAGAAACAACAAAACTGAGAGACTACAAGTACATATATGTCTACACGTGTGAGCTTACACCTGTGAAACACACACACATACACAGAGGGGCATATGTACACACTTAAAGAGACATATACATTTTGATAGTTATATTGAAAGGTCCACTTGCTACAACTTAAAATCTCCTGGGAAGAGAGTCAATTGAGTTTTTTTAGACTGTCCTGTGACATGTCTGAAGGAGAATGCTTCATTGGTGATTGAGGGACAGATACCCACTCTCAGCATTATTTATACCATCACATGGGCTGGGCCCTGGACTGCATAAAAATGAGGAAGGCTACTTAAGAGATTGAATGAAAAGTTCATTGATTCTAAATTCTTTTGACAGTGGATGCAATGTGACTGGCTAGCCTTGACTACTCTGAAATGATGGATTCTAATTAGAAATCATAAGCCAAATAAACAGCTTGTTGCAAGATAATTTTTAACACAGCAATAGAAATTGAACTTGTATACACACACACAAACACACACAAACACCAATGCACATGCATACATTTACTCAGAGAGTAAAACGAAGTATCTATTTTTAACTTTTACAGTTGATATCTCATCAGGGACACAGAGCTTGGCACAGGTATTTCCAGACCTTGGTGTAGATCTTCCTTGTAGACGCCTCCCTTATATGCTAGCTCAGATAAAGGGGCTTAATAGCTCTATTCACAGACCTCTCTCACATGCCTAGGAACCTGTGAGGAGAGCTGACTCACCTCATAATCAATATCCAGGGCATCAGTCTCACCCTTGATCTGGAAGTGCTGTGTGTTCCTGTCCACTGTGAAGTTTGCCTGCTTGCCCACACGCTTCAGGAAAACTGAGTGCCAATGCTGGTCATCCAGAAGGCTACCCAGAATTGCCAAGGGTGCAATGCTGCTGAGCCGGGCTTTGCTGCTATCTGTAGAGGGAGGAAGGAGGAATGTAGTTTTAACCTGGTGAAACTTTGAATCCTATCCTTTAACAGCACTAAGTACTTGCTATTGGAAGTTTCCTGAAACACACCCAGCTCAAGGTGTCTCTCCATAGGGCACAGCCTGGGAATTTGGAAAGAGTCATGTGGAGATTTCCTCTCAGATTCCAGAACTGGGTTCTAGCTCAAATGATGCACAACCCCATTTCCTGGAAGGAAATGTAACATTTCAAGGACACCAGCAATTGGATGGCGGCAGAAATACTTAAAGCATTGGTCCAAAGTAAGATTGAAAACAAATGTTTCAACATTTAGAAAAAACATAGTGAAATATATACACACACATATTTCAGGATTATGAATGAAGAAAGCAGATGTTGAACCAACTTCAGAGTAAGCCAGTGGTCATACAGAGTGTATCTGTGCACTCAAGACCGAAGGAAAACAACCATTCCAGCTGTAACTGTTGGGTGCCTACTATGTGAATTGAATCCCTCCACTAAAAAGCTATTGGCTGCCACTACCACACAGAATTTGTCTTAACATTTAAGGGAAGGTGTTATTACTGATATACAATTTTTACAATCTTTATAAAGTGTGTGTTTGTGTGTGTATGTGTGTGCATGTGTATATCGAGCAGTTTTTCTCCTTCCATCATGTGTGTGCTGAGATATAACTCTATCAGGCTTGGCAGCAAGCACTTTTACCCATCATTTGTGCCTCTGATATATATTAAATTTAGTTTGAAGGAATAGTACATGTCCCCAACCCACTCAGAATATGGCAGCTAAATGTATCTCTTCTCTTTCTTGCATTGAGTCATTCTTAACTCCACCTGTACTCATCTGTGCTTAGGTGACATTGTATGACCTTCAGGGTTCAGGAGCAGCTCATCCCTTTGTGGGCTGCTCACTCCTGCCTTCACTATCACATCACTCTCACTGAATAAGGGTACCTGGCTTCTTGCAGAAATAAGTGTGAGGCTGCCACACTTAGCATACTTGGAAAGTAGGTCTGGTGAATTAATGTCTGCTTCTGTTTTATTGATTTAATATTTTTTTATTTCACAACCTTTGAATTCTCACCATTGTCAGATTATGTTAATACCTTAATAAATATCCCCTATGGTCCTGTCTACTTCCTGCCCATCCTCTGAAGGACATTGCAATCTAACAATACTGATTATAATCATATAGAGAGAAGATGTGGAGGGGGAAGAGCACTCTCTTCAGAGAGCTCCAGTGTTCTAGTAATAATAGGACAAATGATCATATAAACACAGACAAGAGGCTAAGTACACAGAAAGAGGTAGTATCCCTTCAGCTTGGAGGAACTGGTACCCAGGCTGAGGAGTGACTGGGACAGTTTAAGGGTCCCTCAGCAGAGAAGAGCTGGCTGACATATATTATACTGCTAGAATTTGTGTGTATCGGATATGCAAAATTATATTTCTGAGTAATTTTAACATTTCTTTGTGTGTGTGTGTGTGTGTGTGTGTGTGTGTGTGTGAGAGAGAGAGAGAGAGAGAGAGAGAGAGAGAGAGAGAGAGAGACAGAGACAGAGAGACAGAGAAAATACCACAGTTGTGCTTTGGAGGTCAGAGGCAGTGTTGAATGTCAGTCTTCACCTTCCACCTTGTTCCACACAGGATCTCTTATTTGCCACTGAGTATCCCTGACTAAGCAGCCTATGAGCCTCTAGAGATTCTCTTATCTCTGTCTCTCAACCTGCAGTAAGAAAGTTAGGCTTATAGTGTGGCTTTATGCAGGTATTGTGGAATCCAACCGCAGACTCTCACATGTATATAGCAAACACTTAACCCTTGAAACATTCCCCTAAGCCACTTACTATTTATCTTGGAATGGGTAGAGTTGAAAAATCTCTCTCTCTTTTTTTTTAATTATTATTTTTGTGAGCCATAGTCTCTGAATTTTACATGTTTTTTTTTTTCCCCCGAACAATTTGGATTTAGTCCACTTTCTGTAATATAGGGTTTTAGGCAATCATTCTGTTCTTTGACGTTTTGTGTGTTGCTTTCTGTTTCATTTGCTTTAACAATGAAGACATATTTCTGTGGAAATTTCGCCACTTGAGGACTGAGGAGATGGCTCTGCAGTCTAAGTGCTTATTGTGGAAGTTGCAGCATCAAACTTTAGGTCTCTAGAAACCCTAGTAAATGTCTGGTGGGTGTGGTGGCCTACTGTAATCCCAACCCTGGAGAGTGGAGACTGAGGTTTCCAGAGCAAATGGCCTAACACTCCCCATCTCACAGAGCTCTGAGTTTCCCTAAGAGACACATCCTTGATAAATGAGGAGGAAGAGCAATGGAGGATAATTTCCAACTATGGACTTCTATTTGCATGAACAAACTGGTTCACTCACAAATGTGTGTGCCCACATACATCCAAAGGAAAAACCCTGCACTCATGCATATCTCTTTTCTTCTGTAATTTAGAGGTAGAATAACTATTTAGAGTTAGAACAATATTAAATTATGTTTAACTTATGTGACATAGTAAATGGCACCTGAATTGAAAGGAATTTATCATTTTTCTTTGGTGGTTTTGAGGATTCCATGAACATGATGGTGTTATCCAATGTAATATAATCTTCCACTGAGTTATGTCTATATTCACAGGTTCAACTTTTTTTTACATGCATTTACTTATTTATGTGGAATAGTAGAGTGTGAGCATGCAGTGGTATGCATGCAAATGCCAGAGAAACAGTTGTAGGAATTGGTTCCCTCCTCCTACCTACTGGATCCCAGGGTGTGAATTCAGGTGGTAATCTTTGGAAGCAGGCATCTTTACCTACTGAGCCATCTCACCAGCTGCAAGTTTACTTTTTAATTGAATCCCCAAAAGAAAGATATAAATAAATACCATCCATTCCTGTATTTATTTTTTCCCTAAAACTTGTACATCTTACATTAAATGTATGCATGTGTGTGCACAGAGAAGCTCATTCTCCAGCTTTTTTTTTTCTTTGTTAGAAGCAAGGTTTCCAATTTTCTTATGTTTGCTTATGTGGAGGCCAGGAAGAGACTTGGAGCTGACCCTGAAGAAGGATGAGAATAAAGACCTAAATATTTTACTGTTGGGGACAGGCTAGACAATACAGATTCTCATGTTCTCTTCCTGATAACCGAGATATAGCTTGTTCTATAATCCTTTGTGTATCTCGAGCTTTTACCTTGTGTAGACCTATACTTTTCCTTCTTGCCTACTAGATAGTAAACACTAATAACAATGTGTTTGGTTTCAGACCCTGGGACAAAGGACTGAGATACATATTTTACTTATCAAAACAGTCCTGGCTTATAGGTTCTCCCAGCATCCCTCAGTCCCTACCTGGCCTACTTACCCTGCCACAAATGCTGAAAATTTCAGGATAGGAGCTGAGCTGCCCTTCCCCTAGAGG
>NW_021612397.1:497-1408 GCF_004785775.1 Grammomys surdaster | reverse complement strand
GAGTATTGAACAAAGCTAATGTAAAAATACGCGAATTGCAGTGTATTCTTACTTGCAGAGATAAAGGCAAGTACAACACAGCTGAAAACACCTAAATTATTTTACATGTGACATTTCAGTTAGGATGTGTGTTTGGTTTACAGCAGAAACACTTGTAACATGCGGACATGTATCTTTCAGTGTTTCATATGGAATGTTAAAGTTAGTTGCTAGATTCCAGCAGAAAAGCACTATAGAACTTATTGAACAAAGCTAATGTAAAAATATGAGAATTGCAGTGTATTCTTACTTCCAGAGATAAAGGCAAGTACAAGAGAGCTGAAAACACCTAAATCATGTTACATGTGGTGTTTCAGTTAGGAAGTGTTTCTAGTTTAAAGCAGAAACACTTGTACCATCCAGCCGTGTATCTTTCATTGTTTCATACTGAATGTTCAAGTATGTTGCTAGATTCCTGCAGAAAAGCACTATAGAACGTATTGAACAATTGCAGTGTATTCTTACTTCCAGAGATAAAGGCAAGTACAACAGAGCTGAAAACGCCTAAATCATGTTACATGTGACATTTCAGTTAGGAAGTGTGTTTGGTTTAAAGCAGAAACACTTGTAACATCCTACCGTGTATCTTTCATTGTTTCACATTGAATGTCCAAGTAAGTTGCTAGATTCCTGCAGAAAAGCACTATAGAATGTATTGAACAAAGCTAATGTAAAAATACGAGAATTGCAGTGTATTCTTACTTCCAGAGCTGAAGGCATGTACAAGAGAGCTGAAAACACCTAAATCATGTTACATGTGATATTTCAGTTAGGAAGTGTGTTTGGTTTACAGCAGAAACACTTGTAACATGCGGACATGTATCTTTCAGTGTTTCATATGGAATGTTAAAGTTAGTTGCTAGATTCCAGCA
>NW_021612397.1:0-397 GCF_004785775.1 Grammomys surdaster | reverse complement strand
TGTTTCATACTGAATGTTCAAGTATGTTGCTAGATTCCAGCAGACAAACACTATAGAACCTATTGAACAAAGCTAATGTAAAAATATACGAATTGCAGAGTATTCTTACTTCCAGAGATAAAGGCAAGTACAACAGAGCTGAAAAAACCTAAATCATGTTACATGTGATTTTTCAGTTAATAAGTGTGTTTGGTTTAAAGCAGAAACACTTGTAACTTACAGAAATGTATCTTTCAGTGTTTCATTTTGAATGTTCAAGTTAGTTGCTAGATTCCAGCAGAAAAGCTCTATAGAACGTACTGAAGAAAGCTAATGTAAAAATACTGGAATTGGAGTGTATTCACACATCCAGAAATAAAGGCAAGTACAACACAGCTGAAAACACCTAAATCATGTT
>NW_021612396.1:928-1802 GCF_004785775.1 Grammomys surdaster | reverse complement strand
GCAGAAAAGCATTATAGAACGTATTGAACAATGGTAATGTAAAAATAAGTGAATTGCATGTATTCTTACTTCCAGAGCTAAAGGCAAGTACAACAGAGCTGAAAACACCTAAATCATTTTACATGTGACATTTCAGTTAGAAGTATCTTTGGTTTAAAGCAGAAAGGCTTGTACTATCCAGCCATGTATCTTTCATTGTTTCACATGGAATGTCCAAGTAAGTTGCTAGATTCCAGCAGAAAAGCACTATAGAACGCATTGAACAAAGCTAATATAAAAGTACTCGAATTGCAATAAATTCATACTTCGAGAGCTAAGGGCAAGTACAACAGAGCTGAAAACACCTAAATCGTGTTACATGTGACATTTCAGTTAGGAAGTTTGTTTGGTTAAAGGCAGAAACACTTGTACCATCCAGCCATATATCTTTCATTGTTTCACATGGAATGTCCAAGTAAGTTGCTAGATTCCAGCAGAAAAGCACTATAGAACGTATGAACAAAGCAAATGTAAAGATACGCGAATTGCAGTGTATTCTTACTTCCAGAGCTAAAGGCAAGTACAGCAGAGCTGAAAACACCTAAATCGTGTGACATGTGACATTTCAGTTAGGAAGTGTGTTTGGTTTAAAGCAGAATCACTTGTACCATCCAGCCATGTATCTTTATTTGTTTCACATGGAATGTCCAAGTAAGTAGCTCGATTTCAGCAGAAAAGCACTATAGAACGTATTGAACAATGGTAATGTAAAAATACGCGAGTTGCAGTGTATTCTTACTTCCAGAGCTAAATGCAAGTACAACAGAGCTGAAAACACCTAAATCATTTTACATGTGACATTTCAGTTAGGAAGTATCTTTGGTTTAAAGCAGAA
>NW_021612396.1:0-828 GCF_004785775.1 Grammomys surdaster | reverse complement strand
TCATTGTTTCATATTGAATGTCCAAGTAAGTTGCTAGATTCCAGCAGAAAAGCACTATAGAACGTACTGAACAAAGCTAATGTAAAAATAGGCGAAATTCAGGGTATTCTTACTTCAAGAGCTAAATGCAAGTACAACAGAGCTGAAAACACCTAAATCATGTTACATGTGAAATTTCAGTTAGGAAGTATCTTTGGTTTAAAGCAGAAAGGCTAGTACTATCCAGCCATGTATCTTTCATTGTTTCACATGGAATGTCCAAGTAAGTTGCTAGATTCCAGCAGAAAAGCACTATAGAAAGTATTGAACAATGGTAATGTAAAAATACGCGAGTTGCAGTGTATTCTTACTTCCAGAGCTAAATGCAAGTACAACAGAGCTGAAAACACCTAAATCATTTTACATGTGACATTTCAGTTAGGAAGTATCTTTGGTTTAAAGCAGAAACCCTTGTACCATCCAGCCATGTATCTTTGATTGTTTCACATGGTATGTCCAACTAAGTTGCTAGATTCCAGCAGGAAAGAACTAAAGAATGTATTGAACAACGATAATGTAAAAATACGCGAATTTCAGTGTATTCTTACTTCCAGAGCTAAAGGCAAGTACAACAGAGCTGAAACACCTAAATCATATTACATGTGATATTTCAGTTAGGAAGTGTGTTTGGTTTAAAGGAGAAACACTTTTACCATCCAGGCATGTAACTTTCATTGTTTCACAAGAATGTCCAAGTAAGTTGCTAGATTCCAGCAGAAAAGCACTATAGAATGTAATGAACAATGGTAATGTAAAAATACGCGAATTGCAGTGTATTCTTACTTCCAG
>NW_021612395.1:1213-1948 GCF_004785775.1 Grammomys surdaster | reverse complement strand
TGAATGTTCAAGTAAGTTGCTAGGTTCCAGCAGAAAAGCACTATAGAACGTATTGAACAAAGCTAATGTAAAAATACGCGAATTGCAGTGTATTCTTACTTCCAGAGCTAAAGGCAAGTACAACAGAGGTGAAAACACATAAATCATTTTACATGTGATATTTCAGTTAGGAAGTGTGTTTGGTTAAAGCAGAAACACTTGTACCATCCAGCCTTGTATCTTTCATTGTTTCATACTGAATGTTCAAGTAAGTTGCTAGGTTCCAGCAGAAAATCACTATAGAACGTATTGAAAAAAGCTAATGTAAAAATACACGAATTGCTGTGTAGTCTTACTTGGAGAGAAAAAAGGCAAGTACAACAGAGCTGAAAACACCTAAATCATGTTACATGTGACATTTCAGATAGGAAGTGTGTTTGGGCAAAAGGAGAAAAACAGTTTTATCATCCGGCCATTTATCTTTCATTGTTTCTTACTGAATGTTCAAGTAACTTGCTAGAATCCAGCAGAAAAGCACTATAGAACGTATTGAACAAAGGTAATATAAAAATACACGAATTGCAGTGTATTTTTACTTCCAGAGATAAAGGCAAGTACAACAGAGCTGAAAACACCTAAATCATTTTACATGTGATATTTCATTTAGGAAGTGTGTTTGGTTTAAAGCAGAAACACTTGTACAATCCAACCGTGTATCTTTCATTGTTTCATACTGAATGTTCAAGTAAGTTGCTA
>NW_021612395.1:0-1113 GCF_004785775.1 Grammomys surdaster | reverse complement strand
CTAAATCATGTTACATGTGACATTTCAGTTAGGAAGTGTGTTTGGTTTAAAGCAGAAACACTTGTACCATCAGGCCGTTTATCTTTCATTGTTTCATGCTGAATGTTCAAGTAGGTTGCTAGATTCCAGCAGAAAAGCACTACAGAACATATTGAACAAAGCTAATGTGAAAATACGCGAATTGCAGTGTATTCTTACTTCCAGAGTAAAGGTAAGTACAACAGAGCTGAAAACACCTAAATCATGTTACATGTGACATTTCAGTTAGGATGTGTGTTTGGTTTAAAGCGGAAACACTTTTACCATAGGGCCGTTTATGTTTCATTGTTTCACATGGAACGTCCAAGTATGTTGCTAGATTCCAGCAGAAAAGCATTATAGAACGTATTGAACAAAGCTCATGTAAAAATACGCGAATTGCAGTGTACTCTTACTTCCAGAGATAAAGGGAAGTACCACAGAGCTGAAAACACATAAATCATTTTACATGTTATATTTCAGTTAGGAAGTGTGTTTGGTTTAAAGCAGAAACACTTGTACCATCCGGCCATGTATCTTTCATTGTTTCATGCTGAATGTTCAAGGAGGTTGCTAGATTCCATCAGAAAAGCAGTATAGAACGTATTGAACAAAACTAATGTAAAAATACACGAATTACAGTGAAGTCTTACTTCCAGAGATAAAGGCAAGTACAACAGAGCAGAAAACACATAAATCATGTTACATGTGACATTTCAGTTAGGAAGTGTGTTTGTTTTAAAGCAGAAACACTTGTATCCTCCAGCCGTGTATCTTTCATTGTTTCATAATGAATGTTCAAGTAAGTTGCTAAGTTCCAGCAGAAAAGCACTATAGATCGTATTGAACAAAGCTAATGTAAAAATACGCGAATTGCAGTGTATTCTTACTTCCAGAGGTAAAGGCAAGTACAACAGAGCTGAAAACACCTAAATCATGTTACATGTGACATTTCAGTTAGGAAGTGTGTTTGGTTTAAAGCAGAAACACTTGTACCATCGGGCCGTTTATCTTTCATTGTTTCATACTGAATGTTCATGTAAGTTGCTAGATTCCAGCATAAAAGCACTATAGAACGTATTGAACAAAGCTAAT
>NW_021612394.1:0-1617 GCF_004785775.1 Grammomys surdaster | reverse complement strand
AGCACAAGTAGATTATAGTTTGCAAACATGAAAAGTGTTGGACATTACTAAAGTCAATGCAGGAATTGAAATTTTTGCAGTTGGATTTTTGGCTTCATCACTGTGAAGTTTTGAAATTTTTCTATATACCCTAAGATGTTGTACATATGTGATCTTATGTTAAGCTTTTATTTGATGCTGTAATGAATTTTAGAGAGTTTAGGAAGAGAAAAGGACATTTAGGATTCTGAGCTTTGTTGAGTCTGGACTAGACTATGGGTATTTTGGCATTGGATAGTTTCTAACATCCTTAGGCTTGATATAGCCCCCATAATCTCATTTTTTTTTTTGCAGAGACAAATTAGTGCCTGGGAATGGTTTTGATTGCTTCACTATGCTTGGCCTACATGAATTTAGCACTAATCAGATATGTGGCCTTACTGAGGATGGGGTTGCTTTGTCATAGGAAGTGTTCATTGTGGATGATTCATGAAAATCTCAGGTCAGGCCAGCTTGGTTAAAATTATCCTCCTGGCAGCCTGTGGAAGAGAATAACCTGTTTCTCTTGGCTCCTTTAGCACTGTGTCATCCTGAATGGTTTCCGAATTTCTGCCATCGTGTTAATAGAAAAAATCTTTAAGTTGTAAGTCAGCCCAAATTGACTGTCATCCTCAATAAGTGTTGTCTTATTCATGGGCTTTCTTCTCTATGATGAATCCTTAACTAACATAAATGTGCATTCCAGAGAGTGGTTTATCATTGTGATAGGTCTGTCCATGGTTTGCTTTGTAGGAAATTCGATACAGGCAGTTTGGATGGTTTAAATGGATGTTAATATGCTGAAGTATTAGCAGCAGGGCAGAGAGTGTTGCTAAGAGTGACTTTAAATGAGGGGCTTGGCACAGTAGATTTCAGATGAGAGGAGTATTAATATGAGGCTTAGAAAATATCTTTTGGTATTTTGGTGAAGATTAGAGCTTCTTTGTGTGCTTGTCTTAAGAGTTTTCTGGAGGGTAATTTAAATGCATGTATATTAATACCATTAATAAAGTGAGCCTCAAGGAGAACTAGATTAGACATTGTTATGTTGTTCACTCTTATGGGAAACATTTTAAGAAGTAGAGTAAAATGGGAAACCAAAAGCCCAAAATGTAGGGGTTCAAATAGAGTGTTCACAACAGGGTATCAGGAAGTTGAATGGTGTTAAATCATGTATACAAAGATACTAAATGGAAGGAACTGAGAATTGACCAGGGGGAAATATCCTCCCCAGCTAGGGATTCTCTTTGTAGATTTTCAGTTGAGAAAGGGATGGTTTATATTTTGTAGGCCTTTTAATGCTGCAGTTATTTTTTTCATTTGGACAAAAGAAGTTATGATTCTGATTCAAACGGCCAAGAGATGGACGGGGATGGCTGCTGTCTGTTGTCAACATGACTACATATGTTGTGATCTAAAATCCATGAATTACAGAGAAATAAGAGATCTAGATCATGGGTTAGAAAATAGGAGGTTTTGGTCCTAATCATGCCATGGTATTACAGTAACTTTGGATAGAGATCTTGAGAATACTGGCTCTGACAAGCTTTGTGTTTATGCATTATAGTATAAATCTTTAATCCCAAGAGAGAGAGGCAA
>NW_021612393.1:786-3096 GCF_004785775.1 Grammomys surdaster | reverse complement strand
AACACCAAAAGTAGTCTGTGACGACAAATAATTTGTATAATCTTACCCAACACACATTGAGTTACTCAAGGTTACTTATTATGAGGAAAAAAATGTGACAAGCATCAAAAATCAATTCAAACTTTATGATGTCTCTCTCTTTTCTTTGCAAGTGCAAACTCATTTGTATAGATGAAGGCCACTGGTTTTTCTTTTTTAGTTAATCATGTATCCAACAACTTTGCTGAAAGGGTTTATCAGCTCTATAAATTGCACTTGGGAAGTTTGGTCCACTTATGCATACTATCATACCATCTGCAAATAAAGATAATTTTACTTCCTCTTTTCTAATCTATATTACCTTCATCTTCTTCAGTTCTATTGCTCTTGCTAAAATTTTAGATAGAATTTTAAATAGATGTGGAGACTATGGATCACCTTGTCTTCTTTGTGAGTTAGTGGAATTAATATGAATGTCTCTCCATTTAATATTGGCTATAGGTTTGCAGTAAAGTGACATTATTATGTTTAGGTATGTTCCTTGTATCCTTAATCACTCCAAGAACTTCATCATAAAGTGGGATTAAATATTGTCAGAGAATTATTTATCATCTAATGAGATGACCACTTGTTTTTTTTTTTTGTATTTCTTACACATTAAGCACATTATGTTAAACTATTTCTGGATCTCTTTAATGAAGCCTACCTCATTGATGATCAAAAGATCATCATGGAGGATGATCTTTTGGTGTGTTTTCTATTTATTTTGTTTTATTAAGTATTTTGCATATGTGGTTTTAAGTGAAATTGGTCTGTAATTCTGTTTCTCTCTCTCTCTTTTTTTTTTTTTTGTAAATGAGTCTTTATATTGATTGGATATTTGAGTAACCATGGGTTCACAAAATAAAATCAGCTAAGGTTTCTTCTTTGTCTATATTGTTGAATACTTTGAGGACTATTTTCATGAACTCCTCTTCAGAAGTCTGGTAGGATTCTACCTTAAAACTCATGGCCCTGGCCTCTATTTGTTGGCAGACTTGTAATGACTTCTCTTTTTCTATGTGTTTAGGTATGCTTACATTATTTACCTTAGTTTGATTCAACTTTGGTAAGTGGAACCTATTGAAGAGATTATCCATTTCTTTTAGAATTTCCAATTCTGTGGAGTACAGGCATTTTAAAAGTATGTCTTTACCATTCCCTGGTTTTCTTCATTGTCTGTTATTTTGCCACCATTTTCATTTTAGATTTCATTAATTTGGATATTCTCTATCTTTTAATAAGTGTTTCTATTTTGTCTAATAAAAGGCTCAAAGGACCAACTCCATGTTTCATTACTTCTTTGTATTCTTGTGTTTCTACTTTATGGATTTTGGCTCCCAATTTGATAATATCTTGATGTCTACTTCTTTTCTTGATTGCTCACTCACTTCTTTCTGTTCTAGACTTTAAAGCATGCTGTTAAATTGCCAGTGTGAGAGCGCTCCAATTTTTTCATGTAGGGATTTTGTGCTATGAACTTTCATCTTAGAACCAGTTTCATTTACTTTGTATTTCTTAAGATTGTGCATGTTGCATATTCATTTGCATTGACTTCTAGAAAGTCTAATTTCTTCCTTAATTTCTGTCTTAACCTATTTTTCACTCAGTAGTGAGGTGTGCTGCTTCCATGAGTTTGTAAGCTTTGTGTTCTTTCTGGTTTTGTTGATATCCAGCTGTAATCCATGGTGGTCTGATAAGATACATGATGCTAGTTTGTTTTTCTTGTATTTATTGAGACCTGCAATGTTTCTGAATATGTGGTCAGTTTACTAGTAAGTTTCATGAGGTGCTAAGCAGAAGGTATATTCTCTTATATTTCAATAGAATGTTCTCCAAATTTTAGCTGGATTCATGTTCATGCTATAAGTTAGCTGAAGTATTTCTCTGTTTAATTTTGGTCTGGAGAATTTATTCATTGGTGAGAGTGGAATATTGAAATTTTCAAGTATAATGTATGAAGGTTGTCATGTGATTTTTGCTTTAAAACTCTTTCTTTTAAAAAGGCTTGTGACCACGTGTTTAAGGCATAGATGATAAAATTGAAATGTCATTCTTGGAAATTTTTTCCCTTTGAGGAATAGTATCTTTCTTCAATTCTTTTGATTTTTTTTTAAATCTATTATAAAATGGCTACACAAGTTTGCTTCTTTGGTCCATTTGCTTGTAATATCTTATTACAACCCTTTACACTGAAGTAATGCTTATTCTTGATGTTCAGCTACCTTTCTTTCTTTCTTTCTTTCTTTCTTTCTTTCTTTCTTTCTTTCTTTCTTTCTTTCTTTCTTTCTT
>NW_021612393.1:0-776 GCF_004785775.1 Grammomys surdaster | reverse complement strand
CTTTCTTTCTTTCTTTCTTTCTTTCTTTCTTTCTTTCTTTCTTTCTTCAATTTTTATCACTTTTAATGATGTATTTATTTATTTTATGTATATGAGTAGACCATTGGACACCATTGTTGTTAGTGTTAGAGTTAGGATCATGTTCAGGTTCCGAGTTCGAGTTAGGGTTGGAATTAGATTAGGGGTTAGGGTCAGGATAAGGGTCATGGTTAGGGGCTTAGGGTCACAGTTAGGGGGTTAGGGTCAGGATAAGGGTCACGGTTAGGGGGTTAGGGTTAGAGGGTCAGGGTCAGGGTCAGGGTCACGGTTAGGGGATTAGGGTCAGGATAAGGGTCACGGTTAGGGGGTTAGGGTCAGGATAAGGGTCATGGTTAGGGGGTTAGGGTCACAGTTAGGGGGTTAGGGTCAGGATAAGGGTCACGGTTAGGGGGTTGGGGTTAGAGGGTCAGGGTCAGGGTCAGGGTCACGGTTAGGGGATTAGGGTCAGGATAAGGGTCACGGTTAGGGGGTTAGGGTCAGGATAAGGGTCACGGTTAGGGGGTTAGGGTTAGAGGGTCAGGGTCAGGGTCAGGGTCAGGGTCAGGGTCAGGGTCAGGGTCAGGGTCAGGGTCAGGGGTCAAGGGTCAAGGGTCAAGGGTCAAGGGTTAGGGTCAAGGGTCAGGGGTCAGGGGTCAGGGTCAAGGGTCAAGGGTTAGGGTCAAGGGTTAGGGTCAAGGGTTAGGGTCAAGGGTTAGGGTCAAGGGTTAGGGTCAAGGGTTAGGGTCAAGGGTTAGGGT
>NW_021612392.1:577-1253 GCF_004785775.1 Grammomys surdaster | reverse complement strand
GAAACCCATGTGGCCCAGTATCCTCTGGATATGGGGTGACAGAAAAAAGTGTCCAATGCTCTGCCCATTCATTTGGATCAGGAAGGGAAAGTTAAATAGGACACGATTGTTCGACAAGGACATTCCAAAGACAAAGTCATTTATAGCAAATGTACTGAGCTTGTTCCAAAGGAGGTTATGAATCCATATGACCCAGAACTGCCAAGGCCAGTTGAGGAGACACTAAAAGAAATTACGGAAAGGACAAAAGCAGCCTTGGAGAATATCATAGATAAGAAGATTGTTGGGGCCAAGCCTGTTGATGCAGCTGAGAAACTGCCTCCTGCCCAGTATATCCGGTACACGCCAGCCATTCCAGCAAGCAAAAACATTCAATTCAGGAGCTAAACAGAGAGTTATTCAGATTGTTGAAAGGCAGAAGGACCCAATGGAGCCACCAAAATTCAGGATTAATGAGAAAATTCCGCCGAGGCTCCCATCTCCTCCTGTACCTGTAATGCACTCTCCTCCTCGGAAGATTACCGTAGAAGAAGAGAAGAAGTGGAAGATCCCACCATGTGTGTCCAGGTGGAAGAACTCGAAAGGTTACACAATTCCACTGGATAAACGGGAGGCTGCTGACGGAAGGGGACTTCAGACTGTCCAAACAAATCAAAATTTTGCCAAATTCTCTCAA
>NW_021612392.1:0-477 GCF_004785775.1 Grammomys surdaster | reverse complement strand
ATCTCAAGCACTATACATTGCGGAACGGAAGGTTAGTTTTTTACAGTTTGCTGAACGTTCTTGGATCTGTGAGTCCACATCAGTTTACCTCTGGTGTGCTAATGGCATCAGGGGCTAGCTGCAGCTGTGTAAAGACACACAAACAGACACACAGAGACCTACACAGACACAAACAGACACACAAGCAGCAATGATTCTGCTGTGCCAATTAGTGGGTTTCTAGGCTTACCTAATTCTTTTAAGTTTGCTAGGTACTGTGGTATGTTGCAGTTTTCTTCTGTTTTAGGTGTAGATGTAGCTCCAAAGGTGTAGGGAAGGGTAGGTAACACAAATTGGCATTGATGGTATTGGCTATTGACATTACAGATTTAGTGCTGTGTTGATATGCACTTACAAATAACTGGAGTGTTTTTTTATTTTTTTCTATGACCCCACTTCTCATATTTTTCCTTGCTGGTAACACTAGGAATCCTAAGA
>NW_021612391.1:651-6572 GCF_004785775.1 Grammomys surdaster | reverse complement strand
AGAGTCACTTACTCACACCACCACCACCTTCATTTTATTGTTGAGGCAACTACTCACAAGGACAGGAAATTGGTGCAAAGTTACATAGCTAACTAATGATAGATGCAGATGTGAGATATGTGTCTGAGTTAGTTGTTGCATGGAGCTTCTCAGAGCTTCTCAGAGGACAACTTTTTCCTGTCTGCAAGCACAACAGAGTATCATTAATAGAGTTTATTTATTGAATAAGTTTTATTCACAGAAAAATAAGCTTTAATCTACAACAAATGACAGATTATAGAGCAGAAAGCAATTCTCATAAGATTCCATAATGAAAGAAAGGTATCCATTCAAAGAACAAAAACGGAGTCATAAAATTATATGCACAAATATAGTACACAAACATGACAAAACAATTGGTCGTTCTTTCAGGTAAATTATAACAAAAATCCAAAAACAGAAATTACATTAAAGCCATTATTACATCAAATTAAAACTGCAAGTTTGTTGGTTAAGTATAGACAGTGATAAAATATACTTACACAGTAATCTTAAATGCTCATTAATAAAACATAAGCACATAGTAAATGTCAAACAGCTGGACTCACATCTGCAAACTTCAGCCTCCAAAAGAGAACTTAACCTCTCAAGCATTCACTGTCAGCATATCACTCAGATTGTTTAATTTGAAAATATCAGCAACTGTCCTACTGTAGAAATTATAAAGCACCACTTATTATACAGTGAAAAGAGTGTAATAGAATGAATAGTTGAAAAAACCCTGAGACTTCCAAGACAAGTGGCTGGTATGGTGAGGCTTTTCAACCTCAAACTATGTCCCAGTAAAGAATCTATCATTAGTTAGCAGCAAGGATTCTCAACAGCTGACTTTATTTTTCCAGGCCCTCTTTTATGCTTTAGTCCAAGATCCTCCATCAACACAAACCCATGGAGGAGTCTCAAGATTTTAGCATGAGAGTTAACACTTAAAAGTATATATAAGATGCTCTTGGCTGGGCAGTAGTGGCACACACCTTTAATCCCAGCACTTGGGAGGCAGAGGCAGGTGGATTTCTGAGTTCGAGGCCAGCCTGGTCTACAGAGTGAGCTTCAGGACAGCCAGGGATACACAGAGAAACCCTGTCTCGACAAACCAAAAAAAGATGTTCTTGAGTTGTGTTCCATCATCTTGGAAGATGGTTGTGTTAATTCTCTTGGTTTTTTTTTTCTCTCTTTTGTGTATGTGTCTGGGTGTAAGTGGATACCTGTCATGGTGCATGTGAGGAGGCAGCGGGTAACCTTTGGATGTTGGTGGGCCCTCACCTTCCCACCTTGTTTACCATGGTGCCTCTTTGTTGACCATGAGTTTCTGGACATTCTCCTATCTACTTCCTGATTCATGTAAGCATTCAGGGATTACAGATACTTGGGCTAGTGCACTTATCTTTTTGTTTGTTTTCTTTTGTGAAACAAGGTTCCCAGTCATGTAACTCCCACTGTAGATCAGGCTGACCTCAAACCCACAGAGATGTCTCTACCTCTGCCTCCCAAATGCTGGTATCAAAGGAGTGTGCTACCACCTGGCTGCACTCAGCTTTTATGTGGGTTCTGGGGATCTGAATTCACATTGTTAAGACTATTTGACTAGGTCTTTTCTTTGCTGATAGCTACCTTTTGGAAAAGAGAAGATTTGATTAAAATGGTACCTGTCACATATTTCTCCATCCCTTCTCTTGTTTCTCTAATAACAGTGACAGTCTACTTCATCTCTCCTCTTCCTTTATTCAGTATCTAGGTACTCATAAGTACAATAAGAGTTAGGTCTAATGGGAACAATGCATGCAGCAAATTTAGAGTGGCAGTTTCCTTTCAGAGAGCTCAAAAATATAAATCTTACTTACTAAAATAAAAACAGATAAAAACACACTGTAAATTACAAGACAACACACTATCCTACCATAGTGAAACCACACTGTATTCACTTAGTACACTCACCTCACCTCTAGCCCTAACTACAGGAAGAGGCAGAAGTCTAGGAGGAAAGAGAATACTTTAGAATATGCTAAATACTCACAAAACTTTTGATCAACACAGTAAATATCAAATAAAAGTAACTATTGCAAAATAACTTCAAATTTCACATGACTACTATGTAGTAAAATGGGTGAACTTTATACAGAAAAAGAACATTAACTCACAGACACTGAGAACTCTCTCAGGGGTGGTGATTCAGATCTGGTTATACAGTGACCTTCCAAGTGACCGTTTTTTACACTACCATATTGGAAGGGATCAAGTGTTTTTTTCTTAAGTGTGATTTCAGACCAACTCTGGTAAGTCTCCAATAATTTGATTAGACCTGGAGTGCTGTGAAGTTAAGAACCGGAAGCAACAGCATTTTCTAAACAATTCCTAAAATAAACTTGTTAGCCACATCAGCTCCATGAATTCAATTTCGCAACTCCTGAAGACAAGAAAAGAGGCCTTGCTTAACTCTCAGCACACAGGTTTTAAAAGAGTTTTAATGAACTGAGGCTCTGAGAACAAGAAAAGCCTTATTTGGAAACATTCAATCCTTAAGTCCTTGGCCAATAACTAGATTAAACAAACTACCTATATGACTTTTACCTGAAATGTCTTGGAAACAATTTTTAAAATTAACACCTTTATTTCCTGGTAGAATGCTTGAAATATAAATTGAAATCTTAGTCAACTTAGATCAAATGTAACCTAACAATTATATAACTGAACCTAAGCAGAAGACGCTACACTGAACTAAGGATTTTCACGGAAAAAGAAAAAAAAAAACCAACAACAACAAAGAGAAAAAGGAGCAGTCAGTTACTTAATTCTGTTGGATTCTATTTAAATTTGCAATTAAAATAATATCACTTACCATATTACCATAGTGGTCAAGAGAGGTTAGGAGAACCTAACAATACTCTTTCTCTTAGAAAATACAACAAAAAGTCTAAATTGTAACAGTTTCGCTCCCAAAATCTTCTCTGTAGTAAAACAGACCATTCATTACAAGAGGTCTATCATGATAATTATTTAAGGTAAATCCCATGTTCTATGAAGCATTTAAGCTTTTGATTGTATTCATATTGACTTATATAAGTTGTTAAAATATTTAAACTACTCTTGTCAGTATGTTAAAATTTACAAGGTTTTAAGGATCTTGAGAAAATAATTTTAAAGAATCCACTACCATTACTAGTCAAGAAAACAAACAAACATTAAAAAAATATCAAAGACTGAACATTCTCTACTATATACATCTTAATCATCCTAACAGCAAAAACTACATGAAACTTTTAGGACACAAAATGACATTGAGAATCTCAACACGGAGAGCTGACACTAAAACTACAAGCCGTATACAAACACGCTTCTACGTTTAACTATGGAAGCAGACAGATGGTTAAAATACTGGGTTAACAAAGATCTTTTAGTAAAGTGACTTAGGCAGGCTTAAACTAGCAAGGATTAAGGATGAATCCTTACTAATTAATTGGAAGATCTGAGAGGTATTTTATATTTCATTTTACAAAATCAGAAATATTTATTTTGAAACAAGGTAAGAAGACATGATCTACATGTCAGAAAACTACCACTCAGAAATATTTTTCATCCACAAAGCAGGTAAACGAAAAACATTCAAATTTCACATTGGCTTTATTGATATTTTGTATTGTTTCTTTCAGTTTCTATTTGGTTGATTTCAGCCCTGAGTTTGATCATTTCCTGCCTTCTACTCCTCCTGGGTGTATTTGCTTCTTTTTGTTCTAGAGCTTTTAGTTGTGCAGTCAAGTTGTTAGTGTGTGCTCTTTCCAGTTTCTTTTTGTAGGCACTTAGGGCTATGAGTTTTCCTCTTATCACTGCCTTCATGGAGTCCCACAAGCTTTGGTATGATGTGTCCTCATTTTCATTGAATTCTAAAAAGTCTTTAATTTCTTTCTTTATTTCTTCCTTGACCAAGTCATCATTGAGTAGAGAGTTGTTCAGTTTCCATGGGCACGTGGGTTTTCCATTGGTTTTGTCATTATTAAAGACCAGTCTTAGTCCGTGGTGATCTGATAAGATGCAAGGGATTATTTCAATCTTTATGTATCTGTAGAGGTCTGTTTTGTGACCAATTATATGGTCTATTTTGGAGAAGGTACCATGAGGTGCTGAGAAAAAGGTATATTCTTTTGTTTTAGGATGAGATGTTCTATAGATGTCTGTTAAGTCCATTTGGTTCATAACTTCTGTTAATGTCAAAGTGTCTCTGTTTAGTTTCTGTTTCCATGATCTGTCCATTGCTGAGAGTGGGGTGTTGAAATCCCCCACTATTATTGTGTGAGGTGTAATGTGTGTTTCGAGCTTTAGTAAAGTTTCTTTTATGTATGTAGGTGCCCTTGCATTTGGAGCATAGATGTTCAGAATTGAGAGTTCACCTTGGTAGATTTTTCCTTTGATGAATATGAAGTGTCCTTCCTTATCTTTTTTGATTAATTTTGGATGAAAGTCGATTTTATTTGATATTAGAATGGCTACTCCAGCTTGTTTCTTGGGACCATTGGCTTGAAAAATTGTTTTCCACCCTTTTATTCTGAGGTAGTGTCTGTCTTTGTCGCTGAGGTGCGTTTCCTGTATGCAGCAAAATTCAGGGTCTTGTTTGTGTATCCAGTCTGATAGTCTGCGTCTTTTTATTGGGGAATTGAGACCATTGATGTTAAGAGATATTAAGGAAAAATGATTGTGGCTTCCTGTTATTTTTGTTATTAGAGGTAAAGTTATGTTTGTATAGTTATCTTCTTTTGAGGTTGTTGGAAGATTACTTCCTTGGTTTTTCTAGGTTGTAGTTTCCCTCCTTGTGTTGGCGTTTTCCATCAATTATCCTTTGAAGTGCTGGGTTTGTGGGAAGATATTGTGCAAATTTGGTTTTGTCATGGAATATCTTGGTTTCACCATCTATAGTGATTGAGATTTACAGTGAGATTAAAGGTAAACTGTAGTACAAAATTATGGAGAAAAGTGTGTGAGAAAACTTGAAGATTAAGACCAAGTGGTAATTATTAAAGAAATTAGTGCAGTTAAGATACCTAACAGCAAAGTACTGAAAGTTTGCAGTGGAGGGTAACACATTGCACTATTAACAACAGAAAAATCAGAGGATAATGTGTGGGAAGTTTCTTCTTTGGTTCAACCATGGAGGCTTTACGGAAGGAGCTCAGTTTTGGAGAGTAAAAGACTTTACTTGTTGAGACAGCAAACCTCCTGATCACCTCAGTCATGGAACTGAGGAAGCTCTGTATCTATAATGATGTGCTCTGCTTATATCTGTACAACACTCACAAAGAGTTGATACTTTTTCCTCTTGGTTTGACAACACCAGTCTGGAGACCCAGAGGATTACTTCCTCCACAGTTTCAGAAGTTATATGATTCAGGGAGCTTTACCAGAGTCAGTTACTCATCTGAAGAAACATTTCCTAATATACTGTGAGATCTACTAACTTAAAAGTGAGCCTCTACCTGTAGGGGACGTTTCTGATGTTAAAGTCCTGTCCTCAATTGTTTCTTGATCTGTCAGTAAACAAAGCCATGGGCTCATTGCTGGGCAGAAGGTACAGATCCCTGGAGGAAAAGTGGAAAATTGGTAGGGGAGCATGCTTTAGAGAGAGAAGTAAAATGCAGCAATGTGAAGTATCAATACAAAGTGGCCACACAGTCTGCTTCTATAAGGAGGTGGTCATGGGTATATAGCAGGGGAAAGATGTGACTTACTGAGATGCTAACATTAAGGGCAGGCAGGAGAGGTGGAGATAAGAAATTGGTGAGGACATCCTTTTCCAGGCAGGAGATAGTACAACCTCAGGAAGACAAACAGAAAAAGAACAACACAGTGTGTGTGTGTGTGTGTGTGTGTGTGTGTGTGTGTGTGTGTGTGTGTGT
>NW_021612391.1:0-641 GCF_004785775.1 Grammomys surdaster | reverse complement strand
TGTGTGTGTGTGTGTGTGTGTGTGTGTGTGTGTGTGTGTGTGTGTGTTGTTGTTGTTGTTGTTGTTGTTGTTGTTTAAGCCTCAGATTTAAGGAAGCTAGGAGAGAACTGGTAGCACAGTCACTTTCCAGAGTAAAGGCAGAAGGTAGAGCAAAGATACAGGCAACATCTATCATTCCTCATCCTTGCTAGCCTTGAACTAAAATATTCACCATCATAGTCCTGTGCCCTCTCTTGCAGTCTCCATCTCCCCGGGCTCCTCTGAAGTTTACTCTAAACACTGTTTAGATGGCATTTCAACATGATTTATTTACCTCCTCCACCCCTAAGAGAGTTCTTAATTCTGCAATTCATCTGATAAATCCTAATCTGCATTTTCATGCAGGATGAGTCATGAGAGATCTGCTCCAACCCTGACAAAAAGAGATCCTGAGGCAGGATCAGGAACCCACTATAATGCTCTACATGGAGGCCTCAAAGTTTAAACACTGAGCATGCCCACCCCAAGTATGTGATCCTACAGGTCTCAAGAAACTTCTCTCTTTGATTGGGGTCATCCAGTGCAACTAATACACCACACAAGGAAGGACAAAAGTCCAGGCAGGGACTGGAAAAATGGCTTATGCATTTGAGAATTTGTTT
>NW_021612390.1:13685-13780 GCF_004785775.1 Grammomys surdaster | reverse complement strand
ACCTCAGCAAGGCCCACCACTGCCTCCATTTTCCCATCCATGACTACTGCAAGGCCCACCACCGCCTCCATTTTCCCCTCCACAACTTTGGCAAG
>NW_021612390.1:0-13675 GCF_004785775.1 Grammomys surdaster | reverse complement strand
TTCCCCTCCACAACTTTGGCAAGGTTTGCCACTGCCTCCATTTTCCCCTTGGAGACTTCTGCAAGATTTACCACCACCTCCAGTTTCCCCAAGATGAGCACAACAAAGTTTACCACTGTCTCCATTTTCTCCTCAACAAACACAGCAAGGCCCACCACTGCTTCCATTCTCCCCTTGGTTACCTAAGGAAGGTCTACCATAGCCTCCATTTTCCCCTTGACAAACGCAGCAAGGCCCACCACTGACTCCATTTTCCCCGCGACAATCACAGCAAGGTTTACCACTGCCTCCGTTTTCCTATCGGAAACCTCAGCAAAGCCCACCACTGCCTCCATTTTCCCCTCGGATACCTCGACAACGTTTATCACTGCCTCCATTTTCCCCTCGGGGCCTCCATTTTCACCTCGGCAACCTAGGCAAGGTTTACCAGTGCCTACATCTACATTTTCCCCTTGGCACCTCCATTTTCCCCTCGGCACCTCCATTTTTGTCTCGGAGACCTCGGCAAGGTTTACCACTGCTGCTATTTTCTCCTCGGAGACCTCGGCAAGGTTTGCCGGCACCTCCATTTTCCCCTCAGAGACGTCAGCAAGTCTCACCACTGCCTCTATTTTCCCCTCGGCAACTCGAGACCTCAGCAAGGCCCACCACTGCCTCCATTTACTACGCAGTTTTAATCCCAGCACTCAGAAGGCAAAGACAGACTGGCCTCTGAGTTTGAGCTAGCTTGGTCTACAAAGCTAGTTCTAAGACAGCCAAGCTTAGGCAGTGAAGGAAACCATGGAAAACAGAAAGCTGATGAAGATATAATTGAATGTTTCAGCCCTAGCAAGCAGCAGAACTTGGCAGCCTCGGCCATGTGGTTCTGGCTTTAGAGTCAAGGATACATGGGTTATTAAATCTCCCTTCTCATCTAAGGAAAGCTGCTGAGGTCAGGTATGTGTCAGCGGTGTTCCTGCATGGGGGCCTAGAGAGGCTATTTCCTGAAGCTGAGAAGGCGAAGCTGGGATTGCCTTGGAGACCCCAAGATGTTGAAGATGCCAGAGCTGTGGGATACCAGCTGAGGAAAGCTGCTAACAGGGAGTAGAAGTTGCCCAAGAGAAAGAAATATGTTGTAATCAACAAAGCTGAAGAGTGCTTTGACATCAGGCATTGGAGATGCAGAGTTTGGAGTTTGCGCAGTTGATTTTTGGTCTTGCTTTGGTTCAGTATTTCCTCACTCTGCTCCCTCCCCTCCCCTTTGGAATGGTAATGGATATTCTATGTCATTATATGTTGGAAGAATGTGGTCTGCTTTTTGTTTGTTTTGTTTTTGGGTTTTTGAGACAGGGTTTCTCTATGTAGCCCTGGTTGTCCTAGAACTTACTGTGTAGAGTTCACTACCCTCAAGCCTCAGAGATCTGCTTGCCCCTCCTGAATGCTGGGACTAAAGGTGTGTGCTGCCACTCGGCTTATAGATGATTTTTTTTCCTTTTTAGTTACTGTCTCAGGTAGCCTAGACTGGCCTTGAACTTGTTATGAGGCCAAGGATGTCCTTAAACTCTGTCCTTGTGTCTCATCTTTCCAAGTGATTACAAACATGTGTCATCACATCCAGCCTCGTTTTTTCTAATGTTTTATCATGTTTAATTACTCATGTGTCTAGGTATGGGATCTGCACATGAGTCCCTGAGGAGGCCAGAGACATAGCATGCACCTGGGTTGGAGTCCAGTTGGTCATGAGCTGTCTGACATGGGTGGTAGGAACTGAACCGGAGTCGTCTTCAGAGCGGTTTGTGCTCTCAACTGTTGAGCCATCTCTCTAGCCCCACCCATGGAGTTTTTTGAAACTGAATTATCAATTACGTGTGTGTTCATGTGTATGTGTGCATGTTTGTGTGTGTGTGTGTGTGTGTGTGTGTGACAAGGTGAGCTTGTGGAGGCCAGAAGAAGATTTTTTAGAGCTGGTTCTCTCCTTTACCCTGTACATGTGTTCTAAGGATTGAACCCAGGCTGCCATGTTTCAACAGCAAGTATATTTACTTGCTGAGCCATCTTACTGGCTCCTTCTTATTTATTTATTTAAAATATTTAAAAATATATGTCAATAGGTGTTTTACCTGCATGTATGTTTATGTACTACGTGTGAGGTTGGTGCCAGAGGAGGCTAGAAGAGGATCCCCCGGGACTGAAGTTAACAGAGGTATTGTGAGCCATCATGTGGGTTCTGGGAATTGAACTAAAAACCTTTAGAACGACCAGTACTGCTAACTGCAGAGCCATCTCTCCAGCCCCAAGCTTCCTTTAACATTTGCTTTTTTTTTTTTATTACATTAGGATATCATGTATGTGTGTGCATATGCACACATGGAGGACAACATGTGAGAGTTTGCCTCTCATTTTACCATATGGATCTCATGTATCTTAGTTTTATTGCTGTGAAGAGATACCATGACCATGACAACTCTTGTTAAAAAAAAAAACAAAACAAAACATTTCACTGGGGCTGTCTAATAGCTTCATATGGTGGCATACAGGCAGACATGGTGCCAGGGAAGGAGCTGAGAGTACTACATCTTGACCTGAAGGCAGCAGAAGGAGATTGTGAGCCACACTAGGCATAGCTCAAGCATATGAGACCTCAACTCTCACCTTTACAGTGATATACTTCCTACAACAAGGCCACACCCACTCCAACAAGGCCACACCTCCTAACAGTGCCACTCCTTATGGCCAAGCATTCAAACACGAGTGTATGGGGGCCATTCCTATTCAAACCACCACACCAGGGAACAAATTCAGGTTGTCAGTCTTGGGAGCAGCACCTTTACCTACGGAGTCTTCTTCCTTCCCTTTTCCCTCAAGTTAGATTTGTCAGGTTCTTGGTATGCAGAGTGATTTTGGCTTGAAACCAGGATGTTCTGAGTACAGTCAGACTCTGGGTCCCATTTATATTTGTGTTTACTCCTCCTCCCACACTCCTCTGCGGGAAGAGCAAGGATGGTGTCTCCTAATGCCAGGAGAGTGTGAAAGTTCAGGATCTCCCTTTGGTCTCCACTGGCAGCCAGAGATGGATGGGGGAGGGGAGTCCATCTAGATAACACGCAGTTTCTGCATTATGCATTTACTGACTGCACCCTGGCTGGGTATGGGATACTACCTCCGTCTGACCTCAAGTGGTCTCCACTACTATTGTGGAATGGCATGGATAGCCTCTTTGATGGTGGATGTCCTGAGTGGATCTTGACACCTGGAGGGGAGAGCTACATCACGATTAGAGTAGCCTACTCTAGGCTTCCTACTTGGCCCATTGATGGAGTGAGAACTGTGAGAACCAGGCTGGAGTCAAGACATTGCTGTGCAAACATTATCTGTCTTTCTAGTACCTTTCCTAGTCTTTTAACTAAAGGAAGCAGGCTTTCCTCAGGACTTTCAGTTGTCACCATTACTGGCAGATTTGGGTTGCTTGGTGTCTCCTGTATCGATTCTGTCATGTGTGGGGTAAAAAGAACACTCAGGAAATAACACCAAGTTTCTTTGATCCCAAGGTCCCTAGCAGGTCTGTTTTCTTGTTCATTCTGCGTGTTCTATTTATACAGCATCCAGCATTTAGCTGTGCTTAGCAAGAGGACTCGGGAAAAATTTATCTACTCTGTCTTTCCAGAGGCAGAAACTGTCCTGAATATGTAAAAAAAATTTACCCAGGCATAGTGGCACAGGGCTGGAATCCCAGAAGTGGAGGGAGAATTTGGAGTTAAAGGCCAGCCCAGGGTACACAGTGAGACTTTGTCTCAAAACAAAACAAAAATTAAACTCAGCATCAAACAACACAGATTTTTTATAAAAATGTAGGCTTCTGATCTCTCATGAAACATTGGGGGATGTCACCTTAGTCCCTTGCTACTGTCTGGAAACAGCTGGCCAAAGCCAGGCACGACCCCTCCCCCCCCATGGGGATACCATCTATGCCAATTTACAAAGTGACCTCACACAATCTTCTCAAGGCCCTGCAGCTAGAGCTTGATGCCTCTGTAACAAAACCTGTATCATTCCCAGGAAGCAATGGCCACAGTAAATACTTAATGCCTGTCAGGAAGGGAGTTCCTGGCAGGATCTTTAAAGGATTTTGCTACATCATTGCAAAAATGTTCCCTGTCTCCTAGTGTAGAAACTAATCACAAAGTGTTTTGAGCAGTTACAATTTGTTTTTTTTTCTTGTTTTTTTGTTTTTTCGAGACAGAGTTTCTCTGTGTAGCCCTGGCTGTCCTGGAACTCACTCTGTAGACCAGGCTGGCCTCGAACTCAGAAATCCACCTGCCTCTGCTCCCCCAAGTGCTGGGATTAAAGGCGTGCGCCACCACTACCTGGCGAGCAGTTACAATTTTAAAAAGAAATTCCCTTCTCCTTCCTAAGGAAAGAGCTAGTCTAGTTCCCTTAAGACTCCAGACCCGCTCCCCCCTGCACCCCCCATCATGTGCACTGCGCCTGATTCGGCTTCTCGCCATGTCTTCTCATAAGACTTTCAGAATCAAGCGATTCCTGGCCAAGAAACAAAAGCAAAATCGTCCAATTCCTCAGTGGATCTGGATGAAAACTGGTAACAAAATCAAGTACAACTCTAAGAGAAGACACTGGAGGAGAACGAAGCTGGAGAACGAAGCTGTAAGGATTTACACAGTGACAAGACTGAGGGTTTATACTGAACTATGGTCATCGGTCAGCCCTACCAGATGGATTTCAACATTTTTAACCTGGAAACTTGCTTGTGTCTAAATTAGGGTGTCTGTCCAGTAATAAAATTTAGAACCTTAAAAAAAAAAAAAAGACTCCAGACCCAGATACAAGGTATGTGTGCTAACCCTTTAAGGCAATGGTTCTCAGCCTTCCTAATGCTGCAGTCCTTTAATATAGTTCCTAATGTTGTGATGACCCCCAACCAAAAAATTATTTTTGTTGCCACTTCATAACTGTAGTTTTTCTAAGCTATGAATATTAACATAAAGTATCTGATATGCAGGATATCTGGTCTATGACCCCTATGAAAGGTCATGACCCACAGGTTAAGAAACGATACTTTAAGGCTTTCTCCCTCTTAAGGGTCATCAAACAGGATTTGTTTCTCTGGTAGAGCTGAGTGAGCCATCTGCCTGAAATGATTATTTCAGTATTTCATCTTTACTGCACTCTGAGTACCATGGTTCTTCAATAAAGTGTAGCTGAGGATTAAACTTTGTAAATGGTATTTTTAGATGTTATTTAATAACTCTATTAGTTACTACTATGGCCAGGCTAGCCTCCCAATAATTGAAGCAGAGTCCTATGAATTTTTAAATCAGCTTCAGCACAATTACTGGGCGAATTAACCCTAAATCTATTTTTCTATGTGCTAGACTATCTACTTCCCCAGCTATGCTCTCCAAATATTTGTTGTTTGAGTGTCACCAGGGCTATTTCTGCGTGTCCTTAGGGTCCACTTCTCCTGTCCACGTGCTCATGGTCTATCCCTTCTTCCTCCTCCTCCTCCCTCTCCTCTTCCTCTTCCTTTTTCTTCTGCCTCCTTCTTCTCCTCTTCCTCCTCCTCCTTTCTTCGGTCTCCTCCTCCTCTCCTTCATGTGGTCCCTATCTGCAACCCCCAGCCCAGTAATTGAAATCTCACCTACCTGTATCTTCCCAGTAATTGGCTGTAGCCACTTTTTTTTTTTTCCTTTTCGAGACAGGGTTTCTCTGTATAGCCCTGGCTGTCCTGTCCTGGAACTCACTCTGTAGACCAGGCTGGCCTCGAACTCAGAAATCCGCCTGCCTCTGCCTCCCAAGTGCTGGGATTAAAGGCGTGCACCACCACCGGCCGGCCCTCCTTATGTCATCTTGATTGCTACTGATCTGTAGGGAGCTCTGACATTGGGAACTCTGAGTCCCCCAGTTACTTGGACACACACGTGCATGTGCGTGTGCGTGTACGCGTGTTCCCGCGCACAGCCTTTATTAACTTGGATTTTGTGTGAGAGAGTATACTGCATCTGACAGAGACTCAATATAAAGTCTTTTGGAGAACACTGTCCTTTTTTTTTTTTTCAATTTATTTTCATTTTTTTTTTAATTTTTAAATTTATTTATTTTTTTATTTTTGGGTTTTTTTCGAGACAGGGTCTCTCTGTGTAGTCCTGGCTGTCCTGGAACTCACTCTGTAGACCAGGCTGGCCTCGAACTCAGAAATCCGCCTGCCTCTGCCTCCCAAGTGCTGGAATTAAAGGCGTGCACCACCACCGCCCGGCGAACACTGTCCTTTTAATATAATTTTCCTTACTTCTTCTCTTTTCTTCTCTTAATGTGTTTTTGAGACAAGGTTACGCTGTGTAGCCCTGGTTGTCCTGGAACTTACTCTGTAGACCATAGACTACGATAGCCTCAAACTCATAAACATCCTCCTGCCTCTGCCTCTCAAATACTAGGTGTGCACTACTATTTTTTCTTTTCTTTTTTTTCTTTCTTTTTTTTTTTTTTTTTTGTTCCACAAACAAGTTGCCACTTGTTTTGATGTTCTTTAATTGCCTTCACCATGGCTTTTTAGTTTTCAAGTGGCCATTTTGCAATTTGTTTTGGTTTTGTTTGTTTTTTGAAAGAATCTTAATATGTAGCTCAGGTTGGGTTGAATTCCAGATCCTCTTGCCTCAGTATACAGGTTGTTTATTTGTTTTGCTCTTAAATTTACTTATTTTGAGACAGGTCTCACTAATGTAGCCCTAGATGGCCTGAAAGTCTCTATGTAGACCAGCTGGCCTGGAACTCATAGATTCACAGAGATCCTACTTCTGCCCCCTAAGTACTGGGATAAAGGCATGTGCATGGCCCTCCCCCTGCTGAAAAACATTTTGCTATGTATTCTAGCAGACTGACTTGGAAATCTCCATCCTTCTGCCTTAGCTTCCTGAGCACCAGAATCAAGTATGTGCTCCACGATTTCTAGTCTACTATTTAGAACTTTATTCACGAGTATGTGGGTATGTCTATGTCTATGTCTCGATATACAAATGCCTATAGAGGTCAGAAGAGGGCTTCAGATCCCCTGGAGCTAGAGTTACAATTCACTTCCAGTTACTCAGTGGTGTTGGTGCTGAGAACCAAACTTGTGTCCTCTGGAAGAACAGCAAACTTTTTAACCACTGAGCCTTATCTCCAGCCCCTACACACACATTAGGGGTCATGGGTGAACATTGGGTGTCTTCCTAAAGAACTCGCCACTTTTTTTTTTTTTTTTGAGACAGGGTCTCTCTTGGCAGCCCTGGTTGTTCTGAAACTCACTATGTAAATCTTGAACTCACCTGCCTTCATCTCTCGAGTGCCGAGACTAAAAGCATACACTGCCAGAACCATCCACTATGGTTTTGTATGTGAGTTCTGGGAATCTGAGTTCACATCCTTGTGCTTGTGAGGCAAGGCTTTTACCAAGCGAAACAGCTCGGGCCCTATTTTAAAATGCCTAAAATATCTAATACCTTAAACATTTTCAGCATTAAATCCAGAGGAAACATCATCCCAGCACCATGAAAACAAGCAAAAAAACAAAACAAAACAAATATAGGTATTTTACTTATGGGAGGTGCTTAAAAGAAATCAAAACCACAGAAAGAAAGAATGGTGGTTGCCAGGGCTCAGGGGAGAGAATGGGAACAGTCCTCTAATAAGCAGAGTTTCCATTTTAGAAATAAGAGTCCTAGAAATTGATGCCGTTGCTCTGGCGATGGCTGTGCAGCAATATGAATGTCCTTAATGCCACCCAACTGCCATTCAAGGGAAGAACTGGGAAGGGAGAAGGCTGGGGATTGGACCCAGTGTCTTTCACATACTAAGCAAGTGCTGTGCTAGTGAACGATATCCCCAGACCAAGTTAACAAATTAATGTACAACTCCAGCTTTTATATGTATGGGTGTTTGGCCTGTAGGGATACCTATGTACCACTGTGTGTCTGGGGCTCTGGGAAGCTAGGAGAGGACATCAGGTCTAGAACTGGAGTTACAGTTGTGAGCCACCATGTTGGTGCTGGAATTCAAACCTGGGTCCTCTGGAAGAGCAACTAACTAGTGCTCTCAACTGCCGACCCATCTCTTCCAGATATACTTTTATAATATCAGAGCTTTGAGTGGGTGAGTGTGTGTGTACCATGTAAGGTGAGGACTCTTGTGGAATTGGAGTTACAGAAAGTTCTAAACAGCTTGATATGAGTGCAAAGAAACAAACCCACAAGGGTTGCAAGGTCCCCTGCAAGTGCACCAAATATCTTTATGGCTGAGCCATCTCTCCAGCTTTACAACTATTAATTTTTAAAAAAGACAGAAAGATAGCTAATGGTGGTTTACTCTTATAATCCCAGCATTTAGTATGATCAGGAAGGAGGATCACTATGAATTCAAAGTCAACCTGGCCTAGTGATGTTATCTCAAGATAAAATAAGAAAGCTGGGCTCAGCTGCTGGCCTAACATGTCGATGCTGGGTTTGGGGAGATGGCTCAGTGGTTAGGAGCAGCTGCTGCTTTTGCATAGAACCTGAGATCAATTCTTAGCACCTACATGATGGTTCACAACCATTCATAACTCTAGTGTTAGGGGATCTAATGTCCTCTTCTGATCCCTGGGGCACCAGGCATGTCATATGACACACATACACATACACACACACACCACATTCAGCTGGTACACATTCCTACATGTAAGGAAAACAAAAACAAACCATATAACCCACAAAACACACCCCCTAGTCTGAATTAATTAATTAATTTATTTATTTACTTATTTTTTTTTTTTTTGAGACAGGGTTTACCTGTGTAGCCCTGGCTGTCCTGGAACTCACTCTGCAGACCAGGCTGGCCTCGAACTCAGAAATCCACCTGCCTCTGCCTCCCAAGTGCTGGGATTAAAGGTGTGTGCCACCACTACTCGGCAATATTAATTATTCTTAATATTAACTTTTAACCTATAGGGCCAGGCATTTCTAAATGCACAAAATAACTGTGGGCATTGAAATGGCCCAGTGGGTAACTAAAAGGTGCCTAACATCAAGCCTGAAGACCTGAGTTTGATCCCTGGGGCCCACAGAGTGGAAGGAGAGAACTAATCAATACAGGCTGCCTCTGCTCTCCACACTACAGCCATAGTGCCTGTGTGCTCACACATGTACCCAAAGTAAATACATCAGTTAATACGAGTTATTAAAAATAATCTGTGGCCGGGCAGTGGTGGCACATGCCTTTAATCCCAGCACTTGGGAGGCAGAGGCAGGTGGATTTCTGAGTTCGAGGCCAGCCTGGTCTACAGAGGGAGTTCCAGGACAGCCAGGACTATACAGAGAAACCCTGTCTCAAAAAACCAAAAAACCAAAAAAAACCAAAAATAATTTGTGAGTAGGGCATTGCGGCTCCTGTTTACAACGGCAGCACTGAGGAGGGTGAGGAGCAGGACACCTGGGCTACAGGGTAATATCCTGCCTGCCTAAGAGCACTGCTGACAGCTGCTGGGGTTTGAGGTGAGCTTACGTGAGGATATGATGCACTTGTGACGTAGGCTTGGGAACATCCCAGGTTACTACTTCTCAAGAAGGGAACGTGTAGAAGGAACACAGGAATAGCTGCGACCTTCCTCAAAGGATGTTCCCACACCTCAGAAAGTTCCCTGAAGATAAGTAACAGTTTTGTGCATTTAAATAACCTTGAACAGGCTGCCCTATGAAACAGCCTTCACTGAACTGCAAACTCCTAAGGCTGTTATAAAGGAGCTATGATAATAAAAATGAGCCTTGTTATGCAAATGGCACTAAAAGCTGGCGGGTCCCCGACCCCCTACTGAGTTTCTGGCTTCAGTTCTGGCATCAGGAGAGACAACTAGGACAACCTTTCATCACCGAAAAACATGGCCCAAAAGAAAACAGACTAAGATTGACTAATTCTTTATTTTTACATACTTGATGAAGGAGCATTCCTTAAACACATTTTCTCCAGTGGAAAACAGAGCATGAAAAGCGGCTTCCAGCTGCTCTGCTCAGGGCCTGGGCTCCTCCTTGCCTGAATGGTGAGGAGGAGGGGTGTATTTCCCCTCTTTCATTAGCTTTTCCCGCTGTCTCTTGATGTCACGCATTCGCCTCATCTGTCAAGGATAAAAAAAGCATTAAAGTAAAGGGAAACGGGACCCAGACAATAAGAGCTAGAGTCTACTCCTATCTTTTGTTTTGTTTGTTTTTTTTTTTTTTTAAAAAAAAAATTCCACCGGGCAGTGGTGCACATGCCTTTAATCCCAGCACTTGGGAGGCAGAGGCAGGTGGATTTCTGAGTTTGAGGCCAGCCTGGTCTACAGAGTGAGTTCCAGGACAGCCAGGGCTACACAGAGAAACTCTGTCTCAAAAAACCAAAAAAACAAAACAAAACAAAACAAAAAAAAAAACCCAAAAAACAAAAAACAAAACAAAACAAAATTCCTAGCTGGGAATTTACATGCCTTTAACCCAGCACTCAGGAGGCAGAGACAGAGGCAGGAGGATCTCTGTGAGTCTGACTTCAGCCTGGTTTACATAACCAGTTCCAAAGAGAACTCAAAAATCAAAAGTAAAATAAAATTCCTGTGCTGGAGCCTTTTTTTTTTTAAAGATTTATTTATTTATTTATGAATATACTGTCACTGTCTTCAGACACACCAGAAGAGGGCATCCTATCTCATTACAGATGGTTGTGAGCCACCATGTGGTTGCTGGGATTTGAACTCAGGACCTCTGGAAGAGCAGTCAGTGCTCTTAACCGCTGAGCCATCTCTCCAGACCCCCTGTGCTGGAGCCTTAAGGCAAGACTTTGTACATGCTAGGTAAATGCTGCCCCACACCTGGAGCAGAGGCAACCAGCCACGTAGAATAAATGGGATATTTTAGGTTATATCTAGTCAGAAAGCCTAGCTATATAGCCAAGGTACTTGTAAATATCTTATTCCTTCCAAGTTTGGTTTCTCTACTGAAAAACAAAAACAACTTTTTTGGAGACAGGTCTCACTCTGTATCCCTGTCGGCCTGTAGCTTACTATGCAGTGATGGGATTAAAGACACCACTAGACCATTCACTTGCTAAAACTTCTTGATCTCGGTAACGTGGCTATAAATTAAAAAGAAATCTAGATTTTCTCCCTGAACTCAAGAGATAAATAAATTCAGCTAGGTATAGTGGTGTACACCATAAATCCCAGCACTCTGGACCTTGAGGCAGGCAAATCTCTGAGTTCAAGGCCAGCCTGGTCTATAGAGTGAGCTCCAGGACAGCCAAAGCTGCAGAGTGAGACAAACAAAACCCAATCAATCACACACAAAAATATATTTGCAGGTATAACTGCAACACAGAAACAGACAAAATGATGGTCTAACGCCAAAGCTTCCTTCTCTAAGATTAGGACCCACATGTTATGCAATTCATTCAGCTAAGACCTTTTCCTCCCTGAACCTTTGGTCATTAATGAATGCCTCCACCTTCTTCTTCAGACACATGCAGTTGGTCACACTATGTTTACTGTGCTAGATATACAGACTTTGACAGCTTCTCCAGTGAGGGCTCAATGACTGTGAAATGGTCCCACTCCAAAGTTTTCTTTTTAATTTTGTAAAAATTATTTTATGTTACATATATGGGTGTTTTGAATGCATATATGTCAGTGCACTACAAGTGTCCAGGTACTTGTGGAGGTCAGAAGATGGTGTCAGATCCACTGGGAATGGACTTATAGATAGCTGTGAGCTGCCCTGTGGGCACTGAGACTGGAAGAGCAGCCAGTGCTGTTAACTGCTGAGTCATGAGCCACATGCAAAAAGTTTCAAGAACGACCAACCAAAGCCAGTGTGAATTCTTGCTTTATAAACTACCAAAAAGACAAGGCCTAAATACACACACAATTCTGGTTATAGCAGAAGACAGGCTAAGAAGACAAAGAACAGGTCCTCCTCAGATCCAAAGGGTCCTAACTGCCTACGTGCCAGGGTCTTCCCAATGACAACTGAGCAGGCACTGCCCAAAGACCAACTGGACACACTGCAGTTGGTCGGGGACTAGGGACTTAGTACAGTGACAGAACTTACCTAACATGTGCAAAGCCCTGGATTCCATCCCTACCAGGGCCAGAAGAGAGAGTGAGGGGGAGAGGATGGAAGTAATTCAGCTCCCATACCCATTATTTTCTCACCGTTTTGAACCGCAGAAGGCATTCCTCAAAGTCTTCAAACTCTATCTTGCACTCTTTCTTTGCCCGGGTAGCACCGATCGCATGTGCACACTCTATCCACTCTTTTTCAAAAGCGTGGCACCGAGCAGCATTCTTGTAGGGCTGTTCAGCACTTTGGAAATTAAAGTGACGGTCTAGGCTAATGCCCAGCTTTTTCTGAATATCAAGGAAAGGCATGGCTGTAAAAGAACATAAAGAAGACAAGAGTGTGATAAAAGGACACGCTCCTGAGAAGAGACGAGATAGTTCATCTATGGAGTCTGAGGCCCCAAACTTCTCCTCACCAAGCTTTTTGGTTTTTTGAGATAGCATCTCATTTAGCCCAGGCTACCTTTAAATCACACTGCAGTGAAAGATGGCCTTGATTTCCTCATCCTCCTGCCCCCATCTTCCAAGCGCTGGGATTATCAAACTCTTTTATTAGACAGGTTCTCCCAGAGTAATTTGGAGGCTTTCACAAAACTCATGGAATAGAAAACTAAAATTAAGCCGGGCGGTGGTGGCGCACACCTCTTTAATCCCAGCACTTGGGAGGCAGAGGCAGGCGGATTTCTGAGTTCGAGGCCAGCCTGGTCTACAGATTGAGTTCCAGGACAGCCAGGGCAACACAGAGAAACCCTGTCTCGAAAAACCAAAAAAAAAAAAAAGAAAACTAAAATTAATTTTTTTCTATATATAAGGATATTTTTGTCAAGGGTTAAAAAAATAGTTTTGACTCAAATAAACAAACAAAAATCAAAACAAAACAAAAAAAAACCAACAACCACAAAAAAAAAGGAAAATAAGTAATATAAACACACATTGTTTATTTACATTGTTCTATACGTTCTTTCCATTCTAATCTAGATGACAGGAGACGCTCTCTTCAGTCTCTCTTTTCCTAGAAGTAGTTTGTCCTAGGCTGGAGAGATTACTTAGAGGCTAAAAGTGCATGCTGCTCTAACAGGAAACTCAAGTTGGGTTCTTAGCAACCACTTTGGGTGGTTTACAACTGTAGCTCCAGCTTCAGGTGGATATGATGTCTCTGTATTCATAGAGCAGCTACGATCATGGGCCCATAGTCATACATCCACACATAACTAAAACTTAAAACATTTAAAAAGGACTGGATCCATTTCTGTAACAGACTATTTACCTCTATGTTTTTACTACTGGTTTTTGCTTTGACAGCAAAATCAAGCAGATGCCAGTTAACTGCTAAAAATAAATGAACAAGTCAAATTAAAAATGTAAAAATCAGGAACTTTCAAACAACTTACACAGACAGCTATAAAGAGATGGCTAGACTCTGGTGCCCAGTAGAATATATGACAAACATTAAGCAAAAAAGAATATATGGAAAAGACATAATAAAGTTGACATAGAACGAAATAATCCCAAACGACACAAGTGCTTAACACTGGAAAACAACACAGCACACACATCAGTATCATTTCTTTCTTCTTTTTTTTTTTTTTT
>NW_021612389.1:485-3899 GCF_004785775.1 Grammomys surdaster | reverse complement strand
AGAGCGTGTGCCTATTGTCACTTCTAGTGGGGCTAGATTTCTTGTTGCTGTGTTTGAGACAGGGTCACTCTATACCTCTGACTTTTCTGGAACACACTATGTAAAACAGGCTGCCTCCTGAGTGCTGGAGTTAAAGGACTGGGCTACCACTTCTGGTAATATCAGGTTTTAACACACATGAAACAAACCTATTTACAATGAATCAGTTCCAAAACTGGTTATTGTATCATCAATTCTTATACATTGCAAATGAGAAAAACAGGTTCTTCTCCATGTTTTTCTTTAGCTTAAAAAAAATATATCACAGGACTAGAGAGATGGCTCAGTGGTTAAGAGAACCTTCTCCCAGACAAACAGAACCAGGCAACCTTAAAAATGGATTAATGTTCACTCCATTAGACTCTTTTACCTTTTAAAATAAAAAAAAATTTTGAGAGAATGGAGGATAATGAAGAAACACATATGGAGGTATCCAGCATTCACCCAGTTCTCTCCTACAATGGTTCAGCAGCTGGCTGTCTCACAAGTCAGGTACACAAGACAAAAATACTCTTACATAAACCAGCAGGGACTGCTCAGTGGGAATCTAGTGTCATAATGCTGAGACAAGCCATGAGTAATATCCTAAAGAACCACAGGCATGGCCAGTCCTATGTTCCTTCCCATTGGTACAAGGGTCCTCACCATCCCTCTCCCTGGGCATCATCTGGGCCCCTAGCACTTACAACACCATAGAAAACAGAGATGCTCTACCTACACAGTGTGCTGCTGCCAGATCAAGTAACACTGCCACAGCTCTACCATGTTAACTCCCCTGAGACACAGAGCCCAGGAAGGTCTCAAGAAAACAATGCTCAGTGCAAGACACTTTGTTCTGTTTAGCTCCTGAGGTGAGGTACACTAAACCCTAGTAGACACTGTCAGAGAAAGAATCATGTGGAGAACAGCTGTGTCAATTGTTCCATACTCACCCCGAGAGAGCACAGCTCCATTGTGCTCCAGGGTCAAAGAGTGGGGACCCATTCTCCTAGGGCCACAGCCAATGAGAGGGCAGGGTGAGCTCTCCTGACTACCACAGGTAGTGAATTGAGGGAGAGCATCACCTCCCACATCCATGCCAGCAGATTGCCTCTAAGCATATCTGTAGTATATTTCTCTAACAATCAGAGTAGAAGGACTCAGTCCACTGTAAACAGTGCCATTGCCATCATCGGGGTAGAAAGGCACAGCACACTGTGGGCAGTGCCACTGCCAGGCTAGTGGTCCTGGGTGGTATAAGAAAGCTACTGAGCAAGCTATGGAGAGTGAGCCATAAAGAATGACCAGTCCTCCATGGCCTCCGCATCAGTTTCTGTCTGAACCTCCTCATGGCCTCCGAGTTCTTTCCTCCTAGTTACTTTTGGTCATGGCCTTTTAACACAGCAAAAGAAAGCATGCTAACACACAAACATTTAGCCAAACTATATTATGTGGTAAATGTTAGTTCTCAAGACTCTCCAAATATCCAGAAATGAGATCAAACCACATTATGGGATTTCTGACAGTTTGATAAAAGCCATTGTTCCTCAGGAACTTCTGAAACAAGTTCCCATGTGCCAAAAGTATCTTTAGCCTTGTTTGTGCTACTGATCTTAATTTACAATGTACTCTCTTTACTTACTAGATACATTCTAGAACAAATAGAGACAGACTGTCTAACTCCAATATACTTAATAGATACTGGCTCTCATTCCTGTCAGAAATCTGCTGAAGGTAATGTTAAATGTTACTATGGTAACTATGTTACTATGCTTTTCTAATGTTAAAGCTTAATTTGGTAGACAGAGTATACCAATTCCTGAACCCCCAAATCCCCAGATATCTGAGTGACATGGGCACAGTGACAACAAGACTGCCTAGACTGTAATATGATAACCACTGAGAAACACCAGTCCATTGCCTTGCCCACTGCCAGGGCTTGGTCTAAACTGTGGACAGAGGACACCCAGAGAGTTACATGTCTCCCATTGCCTAAGACAAGCGAGTCATTTCTCCCACGTTCCTCTCCCACAGGAAAAAGATTCTCATCTTCTGGGCCTGATGGCCAGACTACCTCTGCCTGAGACACAGTGGAATTGTCCACTGCAGGTCCCATGAAATGGATGTCTCTATTGTCTCCAAGGGAAAAAACCAAGCTGACAAGGTAGCTAGAGCTGTTTCACCCACCACAGGACATTCTTTCACTCCTCCAAGCTCCTTACTTCCTTGACATCTCCCCTCATAAATAACACTAACTGTCATTTCACCTTCTGCTTCAGACCCTCACCTCGGCCCACCAATTCCTTAATTCCATGCCATAAACTAACACAGGCACATACAAATATAAAATAAAAAACATTATCTTAAAAAGGAATAAATGGGAATAAACCCAACCTAGTATGTGAACATTCTCTGTGATAAAAACTTTGAAACATTGACAGGCACTGCAGAGATCGCTTAGCAGAAGAACCAAGTCCAGAGACCACAGCTTACAGCCATCTGCAACTATAGTTTTAAGGAACTTGACACTCTCTTGTGACCTCCACAGGCAGCAGACACAGGTGCATCACACTTACATATATGCACAGAAAACACTCATCTAAAATAATTAAATCTAAAAAAAAGTGAAAGAGGGGAAAAATCAGGTGTGTGGTGTAAACCTTTGACAGGAGCACATGGGGAGTCAAGGTAGGTGGATCTACATGGGGACTTCTAGGACAGTCAAGTCTATACAGGAGATCCTGTCTCATCATCACCAACAACAAAAGTATGAAATCAGAATTCACATCCAGGTAACTTTTGCTACTCATCGGCCAGACTCACCTCATGGATATCCCAGGTGGAAATCTTGGCCTTGGAGCTCATCATACAGATAACAGATCTCTCTTCTCGGTGTTTTGTTAAGCCACGCCCTGAGAGATAACATGCATATCCCCATATCCCTGCAAGGAAGCCCCAACATTATTTGTACACGGGACAGTTGAGGGGAAACTCAAACCAAGGAAGGTATGTTTCATTTTGCTCTACCTTGTGGAAGGATGGATAAAAGTTGTGGGAAGGATGAAGCAGAGGCAGTCAAGCACACTGCAGGTTGGTCCTTTGTTCAGATACAGTTATTCTTTAATGTGCTTCTATAGATACATAATGGGTACTGGGGGCTGGGGCTGGAATGCAGTGGGGAGAGTGCTGGGTTCTGTTCCTAGAGGCATATAAACCATAAACCAGTTCTCATTTGGAGGCAGAAACATCAAGGTCATTGGTGTTTCCTAGAGGAAGCATTTTAGGTCAGCCTGTCATACATGATATACTATCTTGGAAGAAAAAAAGAAAGAAAGAAAGAAAGAAAGAGAGAGAGAGAGAGAGAGAGAGAGAGAGAGAGAGAGAGAGAGAGAGAGA
>NW_021612389.1:0-475 GCF_004785775.1 Grammomys surdaster | reverse complement strand
AGAGAGAGAGAGAGAGAGAGAGAGAGAGAGAGAGAGAGAGAGAGAGAAACAAAAGAAACTAAAAAGCCAGATGTAAAGATGTAGCAGTCCCAGTGAAGGCAAGCAGCAGATCTTGAGTTTGAGGCTAGTCTACTCTACAGATCAAGTTCCAGGCTAGCCACAGCGATATAGTTTCAAAACAAACAGAAAAGGTAAGAATTTTCCCAACAGGAGAACCAATTACACAAAGTTGTTTACACACACACACACACACACACACACACAGAGAGAGAGAGAGAGAGAGACAGAGAGACAGAGACAGAGAGAGACAGACAGACAGACACACACACACACACACTATGCCATGTACACACATCACAAACATACTAAAAATAATATATGAAAGAAATTTAAAAGTATCTCTCCATCAGAAAGCTATTCTGAGGAAGTTTTTAGAAAAAAGATAAATACTAAAGCTTATCTAGTAATTTCCCCG
>NW_021612388.1:6868-8396 GCF_004785775.1 Grammomys surdaster | reverse complement strand
GAGCACTCACAGATCCCGGGAGGCAGCTCTGCACCCAATCTCGCAGAATCAAGAGGAAGCGGGGCTCACAGGACCTCTGTGCCAAGCAATTTCTTAGGCTAGGAGGTGGCAGTTCTTGCCTCCAATCAGGGAGCAACTGGGACCCACTGGGACCCACTGGGACTCACTGAGACCCAGGAATCCTCTCCTGACCCGGAGCCCAGGCCCCTTCCGGTTTCCACCTGAACACTGAGCACATCTTGGGCCTCAGCTCTAACTCAAGCAGCAAAACTCATCCCAAACAGTTCTGATACAACCTAGATAATAGGAAAGACAGGCCCCAGTCAGAGACAGCACTGATAGCACAAAGGCGATCCAGATGGCGAAAGGCAAGCGCAGGAACACAAGCACCAGCAACCCAAGGTACTTGCCAGTATCAGAACCTAGTTCTCCCACATTAGAAAGTCCTGAACTCCCCATATCACCAGGAAAACAAGAACCAGATCTAAAATCACTTCTAATGATGATGCTAGAGGACTTCAAGAAAGAAGTAAATAACACTATCAAAAAACTTGAGGAGAACACAGGAAAACAGGATGAAGTCCTTAAAGAAACACAAAAATCCTTTAAAGAATTACAAGAAAACACAAACAAACAGATGAAGGAATTGAACAAAACCATCCAGGACATAAAAATGGAAGTGGAAACAATAAAGAAAGCACAAAGGGAGACTATCCTGGAGATAGAAAACCTAAGAAAGAAATCAGGAGTCATAGACACAAGCATCACCAACAGAATACAAGAAATAGAAGAAAGAATCTCAGGTGCAGAAGATACCTTAGAAAATATCAACACAACTATCAAAGAAAATGCAAAATGCAAAAAGTTGTTATCTCAAAATTTCCAGGAAATCCAGGACGCAATGAGAAGACCAAACCTAAGGATAATAGGTATAGATGAGAGTGAAGATTCCCAACTTAAAGGGCCAGTAAATATCTTCAACAAAATTATTGAGGAAAACTTCCCTAACCTAAGGAATGAGATGCCCATAATCACACAAGAAGCCTACAGAACGCCAAACAGACTAGATCAAAAAAGAAACACCTCCCGTCACATAATAATCAAGACACAAAATGTACAAAACAAAGAAAGAATTTTAAAAGCAGTTAGGGAAAAAGGCCAAATAACATATAAAGGCAAACCTATCAGAATTACACCTGACTTCTCACCAGATACTATAAAAGCCAGAAGATCCTGGACAAATATCATACAAACCCTAAGAGAACATAAATGCCAGCCCAAGCTACTTTACCCAGCAAAACTCTCAATTACCATAGACGGAGAAACTAAGATATTCCATGACAAAACTGAATTTACACAGTATCTTCCCACAAATCCAGCTTTACAAAGGATAATAGCAGGAAAGCTCCAATACAAGGAGGGCAATCATACCCCAGAAAGAGCAAGAAAATAATCCTTTTCCATCAAACCCAAAAGAAGATAACCACACAAACAATGTCTCCACTATTAGCAAAAATGACAGGAAGCA
>NW_021612388.1:0-6768 GCF_004785775.1 Grammomys surdaster | reverse complement strand
AGATATTCCATGACAAAACTGAATTTGCACAGTATCTTCCCACAAATCCAGCTCTACAAAGGATAATAGCAGGAAAGATCCAATACAAGGAGGGCAATCATACCCTAGAAAGAGCAAGAAAATAATCCTTTTCCATCAAACCCAAAAGAAGATAACCACACAAACGATGTCTCCATTATTAGCAAAAATGACAGGAAGCAACAACACCCTCTCCTTAATATCTCTTAACATCAATGGACTCAATTCCCCAATAAAAAGGCATAGGCTAATGGACTGGATACGCAAACAGGACCCAGCTTTTTGCTGCTTACAGGAAACCCACCTCAGTGACAAAGACAGACACTACCTTAGAGTAAAAGGTTGGAAAACAATTTTTTCAAGCAAATGGTCCTAAGAAACAAGCGGGAGTAGCCATCCTAATATCGAATAAAATCGACTTTCAACTTAAAACTATCAAAAAGGATAAGGAAGGGCATTTCATACTTGTCAAAGGAAAAGTCAACCAACATGAACTCTCAATTCTGAATATCTATGCGCCAAATACAAGAGCGTCGACTTACATAAAAGAAACCTTACTAAAGCTCAAAACACACATTGCACCTCACATAATAATAGTGGGAGACTTCAACACCCCACTCTCAGCAATGGATAAATCATGGAAACAGAAACTAAATAGAGATACAGTAAAACTCACAGAAGTTATGAACCAAATGGACTTAACAGATATCTATAGAACATTTCACCCTAAAGCAAAAGAATATACCTTTTTCTCAGCACCTCATGGTACCTTCTCCAAAATAGACCATATAATTGGGCACAAGACAGGCCTCAACAGATATAAGAAAATTGAAATAATTCCCTGCATCCTGTCAGATCACCATGGTCTAAGGCTGGTCTTCAAAAATGACAAAGAGAATGGAAAGCCCACATTCATATGGAAATTGAACAACACCCTACTCCTTGATAATCAGGTAAGGGAAGAAATAAAGAAGGAAATTAAAAACTTTTTAGAATTTAATGAAAATGATGACACATCATACCAAAATCTATGGGATACAATGAAAGCAGTGCTAAGAGGAAAATTCATAGCTCTAAGTGCCTACAAAAAGAAACTGGAGGGAGCATACACTAACAGCGTGACAGAGCACCTGAAAGACCTAGAACAAAAAGAAGCTAATACACCCAAGAGGAGTAGACGGCAGGAAATAATCAAACTCAGGGCTGAAATCAACCAAATAGAAACAAAAAGAACTATCCAAAGAATCAATAAAACTAGGAGCTGGTTCTTTGAGAAAATCAACAAGATAGATAAACCCTTAGCTAGACTAATCAGAGGGCAGAGAGACAGTATCCAAATTAATAAAATCAGAACTGAAAAGGGTGACATAACAACAGAAACTGAGGAAATTAAAAAAATCATCAGATCCTACTACAAAAGCCTATATTCAACAAAATTGGAAAATTTGGATGAAATGGACAATTTCCTAGACAAATACCAGTTACCAATGTTAAATCAGGACCAGATAAACCATCTAAACAATCCCATAACCCCAAAAGAAATAGAAGCAGCCATTAAAAGTCTCCCTACAAAGAAAAGCCCGGGACCAGACGGTTTTAGTGCAGAATTCTATCAGACCTTCAAGTAAGACCTAATTCCAATTCTTTTTAAACTATTCCACAAAATAGAAACAAAAGGTACATTACCCAACTCATTCTTTGAAGCCACAATTACACTCATACCTAAGCCACACAAAGACCCAACAAAGAAAGAGAACTTTAGGCCGATCTCTCTTATGAACATTGATTCAAAATTACTCAATAAAATTCTAGCGAACCGAATCCAAGAACACATCAAAACAATTATCCATCATGATCAAGTTGGCTTCATCCCAGGAATGCAGGGTTGGTTCAATATTCGGAAATCCATCAATGTAATCCATTATATAAACAAACTCAAAGAAAAAAACCACATGATCATCTCACTAGATGCTGAGAAAGCATTTGACAAAATTCAACACCCCTTCATGATAAAAGTCTTGGAAAGGTCAGGAATTCAAGGTCCATACCTAAACATAGTAAAAGCAATATACAGCAAACCAGTAGCCAGCATTAAACTAAATGGAGAGAAACTTGAAGCAATCCCACTAAGATCAGGGACTAGGCAAGGCTGCCCACTCTCCCCCTACTTATTTAATATAGTATTGGAAGTCCTAGCCAGAGCAATTAGGCAACACAAGGAGGTCAAAGGGATACAAATTGGAAAGGAAGAAGTCAAAATCTCACTATTTGCAGATGATATGATAGTGTACTTAAGTGACCCCAAAACTTCCACCAGAGAACTCCTAAACCTGATAAACAACTTTAGCAAAGTGGCTGGATATAAAATTAACTCAAGCAAATCAGTAGCCTTCCTCTACTCAAAAGATAAACTGGCTGAGAAAGAAATTATGGAAATGACACCCTTCAAAATAGTCACAGATAATATAAAATACCTAGGTGTGAACCTAACCAAGCAAGTAAAAGACCTGTATGACAAGAACTTCATTCCCCTGAAGAAAGAAATCGAAGCAGATCTTAGAAGATGGAAAGATCTCCCATGCTCATGGATTGGAAGGATTAATATAGTAAAAATGGCTATTTTGCCAAAAGCCATCTACAGATTTAATGCAATCCCCATCAAAATTCCCACTCAATTCTTCTCAGAGATAGAAAGAGCAATCTTAAAATTTATTTGGAATAACAAAAAACCCAGGATTGCGAAAACTACTCTCAGCAATAAAAGAACTTCTGGAGGAATCACCATCCCTGACTTCAAGCTGTACTACAAAGCAATAGTGATAAAAACTGCATGGTATTGGAACAGAGACAGGCAGGAGGATCAGTGGAATAGAATAGAAGACCCAGAAATGAACCCCCATACCTATGGTCACTTGATCTTTGACAAAGGGGCTAAAACCATCGAATGGAAAAAAGATAGCATTTTCAACAAATGGTGCTGGTCCAACTGGTTGTCAGCATGTAGAAAAACGCAAATTGATCCATACTTATCTCCTTCTACAAAGCTCAATTCCAAATGGATTAAGGACCTCCACCTAAAACCAGCCACACTGAAACTAATAGAAGAGAAACTGGGAAAAAGCCTGGAATACATAGGCACAGGGAAAAAGTTCCTGAACAGAACACCAATGGCCTGTGCTCTAAGAACAAAAATTGACAAATGGGACCTCATAAAGCTGCAAAGCTTCTGTAAAGCAAAGGACACAGTCAATAGGACAGAGCGGCAACCAACAGATTGGGAAAAGATCTTCACCGACCCTACATCTGATAAAGGGCTAATATCCAAGGTATACAAAGAACTGAAAAAATTAGACTCTAGACAATCAAAGAACCCTATTAAAAAATGGAGCACAGAGCTGAACAAAGAATTCTCAACTGAGGAAGTTCGAATGGTTGAGAAGCACCTAAAGAAGTGTTCAGGATCACTAGTCATCAGGGAAATGCAAATGAAAACAACACTGAGATTCCACCTTACACCAGTCAGAATGGCTAAGATCAAAAACACAGGTGACAGCACATGTTGGCGAGGATGTGGAGAAAGAGGAACACTCCTCCACTGTTGGTGGGATTGTAAACTGGTACAACCACTATGGAAGGCAGTATGGCGATATCTCAGAAAATTGAACATAGTGTTACCTGGGGACCCAGCTATACCACTCCTGGGCATATACCCAAAAGAAGTTTCACCATACAACAGGGACACATGCTCCACCATGTTCATAGCAGCCTTATTTATAATAGCCAGAAGTTGGAAAGAACCCAGATGCCCTTCGACAGAAGAATGGATGCAGAAAATGTGGTACATTTATACAATGGAATACTACTCAGCTATTAAGAACAATCAGTTCACAAAATTCCTAGGCAAATGGATGGAGCTGGAAAATATCATCTTGAGTGAGATGACCCAATCTCAAAAGAACATACTTGGTATGCACTCACTGATAAGTGGATATTAGACCAAAAGCTCACAATGTCTAAGAACCTACATACAGACCACATAAAACTCACATAGAAGAAGGAAGACCAAAGTATGAATTCGTTGGTCCTTTCTAGAAGGAGTATCAAAAGTTTCAACCAGAACTCCCAAAGTCTAAACCAGAGAACACAAAGGGAGGGACTCACACACCTGTATAGGGAATTGAGGGTGTCCTTGTTAGACTTCAGTGAAAGTGGAGGGCCAAGGTCCCTGAAAGTTTGGATTCCCTACTGTGTGGGAATTCGAGAGCAGGGAGATGGGACTGGGAGAATGTTTGGAGCACACCATCACAAAAATTAGGAGGAGTGGGTATGGGATAAAGGATCTTGGGGGAGAATGAGAAAGGAGATAACATTGAAAGGTAAATACGTATAATACCCAATAAAAAACCCACACAGATAAAGGATTTTTTTAAAAAAGGGAGTTTACTTATCCTAAATTAATTTCAAAAGTTTCTAGGAGTTGCAAATTGGCTAAGATCCTATTTTAAGCTCTCCACAAAAGAACTTAAATCTCTGATCAATATTCTCAAGAGAGAGGTAAACCCTAACTTCCTCAACAGTTAATTGACAGAAGAGAGGTAATCTCACAAAAAGTAGAAAAAGCTATTTCCAATCGATATATCATATAGTCTGATTAATTGTCAGTAGTGCTATAAAAGTCCTTTGACAAAAGATTATAAATATAGATTTATATATCCTTAAATAAGGTCTTCATGACTCTCTGAGTGTAGAAGGAGCAACTATTGGTGCTTCAGCTCTGATTTTACAAGAACTCTGAAAAATTGGCTTTAAAAGTAAAAGAGGGGGAACGGTACCCCCTCAGAAGGAGCCCCCCTGAAATACTCTCCATCATGCCTTGTTCACTTTTCTCTCTCTTAAGCTGAAAGCTCATGGCAAATCTCTTGCTGACCATGTTGGTGACCTCGGGCACCACCAAGACCAACAAAACTTTGCCACAGATATGGGGAAGGACCCTCATACCCGTAAAGGGAATGCCCCAGACCCAGTTCCCTTATGGATCCGAGGACTGATATGCCTGCCCAATACCACAGAAGGCACAGCTAACCGGCTACCATAAATATTAATGAAAAAAATAGATACACTCACAAAGCCAGGCCCAACCATAAATACGATGAATAATAATTTACATTCAGGGAAGAGAAATCTCCCTGAGAATCCCCTTCTTTTTTCTTTCCAGGCAAAAATGAATCATCCGTGATGCCTGCCATTAGAAGTTCTAATCCAGATGGGCCAGAAGTCAGGATCCTCGCCCTTACCCTCACCCCCTACCTTTTCCCAGCTGCACAAGGTTCCCTGAAGCTTGGCAACTGCAAGATCCTGCTTGGAAACTGCAGATAGACTCAAAGCAGTGTACCATATCATCTGAAGAATAGCAAGGAGACCATAACTCAAGCAGTGTACCATATCTTCTGAAGAATAGCAGGTTGCAGTCCTCCTCACCCCCACGAATAACTAGGGCCTGCCAGTCGGGTCAAGTGGCACCCAGACGTGGGGCTCGAGGCACGGACCCCTCTGGACGGACCCTCATTGAGAGGATGTGCGCAGGACATCAAGATTAAGCGGGACAGAGATCAAAACCCGCGACCTGTCATCCACGGAACCAGGTTGATGCTGCCATCAAGAAGACGGTTGAAGTTCATTACCATCAGCTGAAAATTGAAGAGGATCCAGAAGTGACTCTGCAGGAGACTGACACAGCTGCCAGCTCCCCTGCCTCCCCACTACGGTCGACCGCTAGACTTCCACGCCCCCCAGAAGGGTTCCTGGTATGCCTGGCTTTGCCCCCGTTTCTCTCGATAGAGAGCTTGGCCTCTTGATCACCACAACAAAAATTGGCTTTTTCCTAAACCAAGGCCGCCCTTGATATGGCCGCTAACATTGGGGAGCCTTCCTTTATGACAATATTACACCCCAAACTGACAAATGGTTGGTAAATTGAACATTTACAAGGGACTAGGATGGCTGTGAGTTAGCCCAATGACGGGATTATTGTAGGTCCACTTCCCAGGGGCCCACCCAATGCAACCGAAAAGGAGTGCGTGGTGCTGGGAGTGGGTGCAGCCTACATGGCCTAAGACAGGGCCCTCACCCTCCTTTCACCCACATCGGAGTCCCTTGACGTTGCCCATCGTCGACAGCCTAAAACCTTCGACCATCGATGTGACTCGTCTCACATCAGTGTTTTGGGGTTGTGAACTTGTCTAAGACCCCCCATAATTAGACATCCAAATTCAAAATTCACATAGTTGGGATTGATCATAAGATGCCTTCTCTAACTAAACAGAGAAGGGGGAGATGCCAGAAGCCAGGACCCTCGCCCTTACCCTCACCCCCTACCTTTCCCCACCTGCACAATGTCCCCCGAAGCTTGGCAACTGCAAGATCCTGCTTAGCAACTGCAGATAGACTCAAAGCAGTGTACCATATCATCTTAAGAATAGCAGGGAGACCATAACTCAAGCAGTGTACCATATCTTCTGAAGAACAGCAGGTAGATCATAATTCAAGGCAGTGTACCGTATAGACCATGACATGTTTCAAGGCACAGGCCAAGAATATTTTGTACTTTTCCACCATCTGGCCCCTCTTACCCCCTCCCCTTGTGAAACATGCTATAAAAAAGCATTTCATGTTCAAAAATAAATAAATTATTTATAAAAAAAAAAAAATAAGACCAGTTTCTTCATAGGTGTTACAGAAGCTCAAAACTTG
>NW_021612387.1:0-1253 GCF_004785775.1 Grammomys surdaster | reverse complement strand
ATACAGGAGAAAAACCCTACAAGTGTGACATCTGTAGCAAGGCCTTCTATGGGCAATCAAGACTTTTTCAACATAAGAAAATTCACCTAGGACTCTACAAGTGTGAAGTATGTGGCAAGGCTTTCAAGAATTCATCAGAACTTAATGATCACATACGCATTCATACAGAAGAGGAGCCATACAAGTGTGAAATATGTGGGAAGGTCTTCCACTCCCCACCGTCACTTCGTCAACACATGGGAATTCATACAGGAAAGAAACCCTACAATTGTGATGTATGTGGCAAGGCCTTCCGCTTTCCAGTATTACTTTCAAAACACAAGATAACTCATACAGACCAAAAACCCTACAAGTGTAAGATATGTGGACAGTTCCTCCGCTGTCAGTCATCACTTGCTTACCACAGGATAATGCATTCAGGAGTGAAACCCTACCAGTGTGAAGTATGTGACAAGACCTTCGATTGTCCATCAAGGCTTTCTAAACACAAGATAAGACATACAGAAGAGAATCCCTACAAGTGTGAAGTGTGTGGAAAGGTCTTCTGCTCTTCATCATCACTTCGTGGTCACCAGAAAACTCATAGAGAAAAGAAACCCTACAGGTGTGAAGTATGTGGCAAGGCCTTCCGTTATCCATCGGAACTTTCCACCCATAAGAAAATTCATAAAAGAAAAAAAAAAAACAAAAGTGTGAAGCAGGTGGAAAGGCCTTCCATTATCCATCATTACATTCTAAACACAAGGTAATTCATACAGAAGAGAATCATTACAAGTGTGAAGTGTGTGACAAGGTCTTTAATTATCCGTCAAGACTTTACAAACATAACAAAATTCATACAAAAGAGAAACCCAACAAATATGTGGCCTGGCCTTCCATGGTCCATAATTACTTTCTGGAAAAAAAAAAAAAAGAGAGAGAGAATCCATACAGGTGGAAACCCTAAACTTGTGAAGTATCAGTCAAGTCCTTCAGAGCTTTCCAGATTCTTTCACCGTATTTGGTAAGTCATTCTGGAGAGAAGCCATACAAACCTGAGGAATGTGGGAAAGCCTCCTTTACAAAGTCATACCTATATCTACAAAAATTAACTCACAATGTGGAGACTACTTACAAATGAAAAGAATATGTCAAAATGTTCAACAAATGTAGGGATCACCGAAGAATTCTGGAAAGAAAACATACGAATATAAAAAATGTGGTAAGTACTTTTGAAGTTCTATTGCATAGTTGGAACAGAGAATAATTCCTAT
>NW_021612386.1:717-1583 GCF_004785775.1 Grammomys surdaster | reverse complement strand
GCTTTATTTATTTCTGACTTCCCATGAACTATGACTTATGACTATTGTTTATTCATGTTCATTTATTTCTGATTTACTATTATCCACAAATTATCAATACTGATTATTCATGTTTATTTATTTTGGACTTACTATTATCTATGACTGTTGTTCATTTATTTTGACTGACTATTATCTATGACTGATGACTATTGATACTTCAGCTTTATTTTGTTCTTGTTTACTATTACCTAAAACCGATGAATATTGATTACTCATGTTCATGTATATCTGATTTACTATTATCCATTAATGTTGAATATTGATTTTTCCTATTCAATTATTTCTGACTTACTATTTTCTATGACAGATGACTATTGATATTTCAGCTTTATTTTTTTCTGCTTTACTATTAACTATGACTGATGACTATCGATTATTCATGTTCGTTTTTTCATCTTTACAATTGTCCAAGAATTGTGAATACTGATTATTCATGTTCTTTTATTTCTGATTTACTATTATCAATGATTGGTGAATATTGATATTTCAGCTTTGTATGTTTCTGATTTACTGTTCAGTATGACTGATGATTATTGATTATTCATGTTTATTTATTTCTGATTAACTATTATCCACTAATGCTGAATGTTGAATGTTGCTGAATGCTGAAACTGTAATCAAACGGAAGAGAAATCAATGAAAGTTATGAACAAGGAGAAATTTGCATTTAAAATTCATAAAAAATAGAAAATTGATAAGGAGACTATTTGATTTGCAAAGGAATGTGATTTAAAACAGTTTTTGCTGATAAAATTGAACATTTACTTGGCAAAAAAATCATAAAATTGATAAAACTGTGAAAAAAGCTAGTGAAAATTTCAGGA
>NW_021612386.1:0-617 GCF_004785775.1 Grammomys surdaster | reverse complement strand
CAAATGGAAGAAAAATCAAAGAAAGTTACGAACAAGAGAAATTGGCTTTTAAAATTCATAAAAAATCGAAAATTGTTAAGGATTAAATTTTATTTGTAAAGAATGTGATTTACAACAGTTTTTCCAGATAAAATTTAACATTTCCTTGGCAAAAATTCATAAAATTGAAAACAGTGTGGAAAAATCAAACAAAATACATATCAAAGAAATTTATGAAAAAGGAGAAAATTGCATTTAAAATTCATAAAGCATAGAAAATTGATAAGCAGAACATTTGATTTGTAAAGGAATGTGATTTAAAACAGTTATTCCTGACAAAACTGAACATTTACTTGGCAAAAAATTCATAAAACTTAAAACACTGTTGAAAAAACAAGTTAAAAATTAAGGAAAAATAGTGAAAACTTGAAGAAATATTATACAGTGAATAACAAACTATAATCAAACGGAAGAGAAACCAAAGAAAGTTATGAACAAGGAAAAATTTGCATTTAAAATTCATAAAAAATAGAATATTGATAAGGATACCATTTGATTTGTAAAGGAATGTGATTTAAAACAGTTTTTCCAGATAAAATTGAACATTTACTTGGCAAAAAAATTCATAAAATTGAAAA
>NW_021612385.1:2542-5830 GCF_004785775.1 Grammomys surdaster | reverse complement strand
CTCTGGTGCCTTGTGAGATGAGTCAGAACAATGAAGGCCTTTCCACAGTCCTTGCACTGAAAGGGTCTCTCACCAGAATGAATTTTCTGATGTTTAATGAGGCTTTTGAGTCGTTTAAAGGCTTTCCCACACTCATTACATTTGTGTGGTTTCACATCAGCATGAATAAGCCTATGTTCAACAAGGTTGGAGACCCGGTTAAAGGACTTCCCACATTCCCTGCATTCAAATGGTTTTTCACCTGTATGAATGGCTTTATGGTGCTTGAGTAGGTAAGGAAGATGAAAAGCCTTTCCACATTCATTACATTTGAAAGGTTTCTCACCACTGTGAGACTTCTGATGTCTTGTAAGCTGTTGGGGGAGTCTGAAGGCCTTCCCACATTCATGGCATTCAAATGCCTTTTCTCCAGTATGAATGTTCTGGTGCCTAGTGAGCTCTGCCAGAACAATGAAGCCCTTTCCACAGTCCTTACACTGAAAGGGTCTCTCATCAGAATGAATTTTCTCATGTTGCATGAGGCCTTTTCGATGTTTAAAGGCTTTCCCACACTCATTACATTCATATGGTCTCACATCAGCATGACTAATTCTATGTGCAACAAGGTTGGAGACCCGGTTGAAGGACTTCCCACATTCTTCGCATTCAAATGGTTTTTCACCTGTATGAATGATTTTATGGTGCTTGAGCAATGCAGGAAGATGAAAATCCTTTCCACATTCATTACATTTGAAAGGTCTCTCAGCACTGTGAGACTTCTGATGTCTTGTAAGATGTTGGGGGAGTCTGAAGGTCTTCCCACACTCCTTACATTCATAGGGCTTCTCTCCAGTATGACTACTCTGATGTTGAATAAGAGTTGACCTACAACCAAAGCACTTCCCACACTCTTTACATTCATATGCCTTTTCTATGTTGTGAGCAAGAGTCTGGCTGGTAAAAGCAGGCATTTCTTCCTTGTTAGTAACCTTTTGATCAGCATCACCTTGACAATCCTGTAGTCCATGGAATGTAGCATAGCTGGGTCCATTACTAGTTCTAGAGTCCTTCAGGTCAAAAATTATACTTAATTGCTTTATGCTCTGTTTGAGAAAGTTTCTATTATTAATAGGATTTTCTGGAGACATATTTTCAGCATCATAATCTGTCTCCAAGTCTGAAAGAAAAGGAGAAAGCAAGAATACTTTATTTTCCTATAACATAAAGGCTACTAAATGAATGGCCAGGCTCTAAAGTAGTATCTGAGAAGTTGAACAAGAGCAGTTTCTTCAGGATTGTACTACAACAGCTGCTGGTTCTTGTGTGGTGTCTGCCTGCCAACAGGACTGGTCCACAGCTGCTGAGTAATATTTGGTGTTACCTATGGGACTCAATTGCTGCCAAAGAAGATCAAGCTCACCCCAAAGAACTATTGCTAAACTGGTCCACTTCCCCATTCCTAATAACTTTTCACTTCTACTACCTATGGTAGGTGAGAGAGGTTAAACACTTATTAAAGTAGGTTGCAAAAAATGTATGCCTACACCACGCAAATAAATAATAATATATGTTACGCTATAAGAGAACTGGCCTGGACTTGAAATTCTTTAAAGAAGAAAGAAGTAAAAATCTGTAGTGATGGCAGTGGTGGTGGTACACAATTTTAATCCCAGCAAAAAGAAGTCAGAAGAGGAGAAGGAGGAAGAAGAGGGGGGGGACGAGGAATCCCAGTTCAAAGATAAAAGAAATATATTCAACAAAATCATAGAAGAAAATTTCCCTACTCTAATGAATAAGATGCCTATTAAAGTGCAAGAACTATGTGGAACACCAAATAGACTGGACCACAAAAGCAGGTCCCCCTCAGCACATAATAATCAAAACACTAAACACACAGGACAAAGAAAGTATATGAAAATCTCTAAGGGACACAGCCCAAGAATAAAGGCACACATATATGACTTCTCCTTGGAGTCTTGAAAAGTCAGAAGGGAATGGAAAAATACTTTACAGACTCTGAGAGACCACAGATGCCAGCCCAAACTACTATTCCCAGAGAAACTTTTATCACCATAGACATCCCATGATAAAAGCAAATTTAAGTAATATGTATCTACATATCCATCCCTAAAGAAGGCTCTAGAAGGAACACTCCAACTAAAGAGATTAGCCATACCCAAGAAAGCACACACACACACACACACACACACACACACACACACACACTAATCCCGGACCACCAAATCAACTCAGGGACACACATATTACTATAACAAAATAAAACAAATCAACAAGTCTGTGCATTCTTGTATCTCAGGATCAATGGTCTTAACCCCCAACTGAAACAACACAATGAAGAATTACATGGTAGCACACACCTTTCATCCCAGCACTTGGGAGGCAGAGGCAGGCTGAGCTCTGAGTTCATGGACAGCCTGTTTGACAGAGTGAGTTCAAGGAAAACCCTACACAGAGAATCTTTATCTTAAAAAACTAAAACCAAAATAGAAAAAAAAAAGTACAAACTAACAGAATGTATATGAAAACAGGACCTATCCTCTGCTGAACCCAATAAATACACCCTAACACCAAGGACAGACATCATCTCAGGGTAAAAATCATGAAAGATGATCTCCCAATTCCAAGCAAATGGACCAGAGAAAGCAGTTCTAAAAGACAAATTCATAGCACTATGTATCTACATCTCCTTAAAAATAGAGAGATCTCACTCTAATAATATATTAAGAGCAAAAAACCTCTAGACAAAAAGATGAAATTGAACCCCAAAGAAAGAGACTGTTAGGAGTAATCAAAATCAGAGTTGAAATCAATTTAAAAAAACAAACAAAGGAAAAAAAGTACAAAGAATCAATGAAACAAAGGGTTGGTTCTTTGAGAAAAATCAGTAAGACTGATGAACCCTTAGCAAAATTAACTAAAAGTCAGAAACAGAAGATCCAAATTAACAAAACTAGAGATGAAAGGAGGACATAACTGTAGTTTGTACTTTGTGGGTTTTTTTTCTTTTTCCCAGCATTTATCCACACCACCCCCAGTTAGCTTTCTTCTTTTTGTTTTTCAAGACAGGGTTTCTCTGTGCAACCCTGGCTGTCCTGGAACTCACTCTGTAGACCAGGCTGGCCTCGAACTCAGACATCCAACTGCCTCTGCCTCCCAAGTGCTGGGATTAAAGGCGTGCACCACCACCGCCCGGCTACCCCACCTAGCTAGCTTGCTTGCTTTCTTCCTCTCTCTCTTCCTTTCTCTCTCTCTCTCTCTCTCTCTCTCTCTCTCTCTCTCTCTCTCTCT
>NW_021612385.1:0-2532 GCF_004785775.1 Grammomys surdaster | reverse complement strand
TCTCTCTCTCTCTCTCTCTCTCTCTCTCTCTCTCTCTCTCTCTCTCTTTCTTTTGAAATGCCAAATCACTTTATCACTGTAGAACGCCAACTAGAAAACAGAGTGACAGGTCTAGAAAAACACCATCGTGGGTGATGAGTGGGACAGGAACTGTTGCCAGCCACCTTCATTCCTTAGCTGTGCAGTAGCCAAACCACACAACTGCACATTTCAACTGCAGCCCCACCTTGGCTGGCGCAGACATAGGGCACAAGAGTGAAGGCCGAGAGTGCTTCTTGTTGTGTTCCAGACTCTTCTCCTCATTCTTCTGTACACTGTTCATCTAGCATGACCCATTGCCTGTAAACAGGGACCGCTTTGCCTCAGGCAGGAACTGTCTGAACTCTGACAGCAGGTCCTCCTGACCACGGTAGAGATTGGCCACCTCTCTCACACACGCCACGAAATGGACGACCTTTAGTGTGCACTCAGCTATCTTTCTTAACACAGGACAATATCCCAATCTTCTTAGGCCCTCCAAAACAGACGTTGCCCACATTCAGCAGCAAGGAATCTTATAAGAACAACATTCTCATTTCCAAGAGGTGAGGTGGATTGTTCTTGGTTGTTCAATGGATGATTTTTGTCATCATCTTGGGGGGGGTTAGATGCAAGTTGTTAATGGGCTTGGTTAGGGAGCATACAGAGTAAAGGGGGTTACATTAAGGGATTTCTCTCTTTTTGTTTCCTCTATCCTTCTTTCTCTTCTATCTAATGTTGGGGAGAAGGGAGAAAACGGAAGAAAAGGAAAAAGGGGGCTATAGGAATGATAGGATTTACAAGGCAAATATTTTACATTTGGAATAAATTCTAAACATTAATACAAAATTAAGATTATATTTTTGTTGCAATATACTATATTATATATGTTTCAATTCTTTCTTTTAGGTATTGTACCTATGTATCTCATTTAAAAATACAAGTTCTAGTCCTTGAATAGTATTATTGTAAACTGTTTAGGAAAATTAAGAAAAATAAGTTAGTAGTAAATTAATCAAACTTATAGTCACGTTAGATACTAATATAGTTATTTTCAGAAATATGTTTCTTAGGTTTAATAGATAGTAAATAGGTAGAAGCAAGCAATGTTTCCATATTCAGATATACTATAGATAGATGGTTCAAAACACTCAGTGACTGACAGAATATGACATTTAAAGATGTTTTACTAATAAAAGGCTTTTTTTGAGAGTTGTGTCAACTCCTAACACTATCCCCATTCCACTTCAAAGAAGATAACGAGCATCAAAAAACTTCCATATGGAGTTTGCTTCTATGTGGCAAGCTAGCCACTGGGAAAGAAACTGCCCTAGCTTCAACTGCAGACAGCACTCTGTCTAAGCCGAGGACAAGCAGAACATGGAAGCAGCTGACTGCTGGAGATTGTAAGGACAAGGTAAACAAGTCATTCATAACTCCTGCTTCACAGAAATGTCTGTCAGGTACTGGGCCAAAAGGCCGAGGATGATGCGCCATCATTACAGAGAAACCTTGGATGACTGTCTAGGCAGTCAACCTGCCTCTGTCATTTCTAGAGTTTTCGAAGCTGCTTGCTCTGTACTTCATGTTTCCTCAGCTAATATTTACTCTTCTGGCATCATTAATGGAGTTGAAGACAAGATAGCTATAGCCTTACAATTAAGTCTTTGTTTTTTAGGATTTGAGAAAATGTTTCAAGGTCTGAAAAGATATTTCTAGGTTGATAAAATTATAGTTGTGACAGCAAATGATTTAAATACAGAACTCTGAACTCATCACGTAAGGATAGTTAGGTGAATACTTTCTCCAAAGTTGCCAAATGCAAATGGACTAGACATTATGCATGTAATTACCTCACAGTTGTTACTATGGAAATCAGGGTGTTGGTCTCTCGGTAAGGTGAGAATCGCTCTACCTTAAGATTCATATATACCACTCTTGGGCATACACCCAGAGGAAGCTTCATCTTTTCACAGAGACACTTGCTCAAAGATGTCTGTTGCTGCTCTAGTCAGAATAGGCAGGAATTGAAAACAGCTAACATGTCCTTCAGCAGAGGAATGCATGATGAAAATGGGGTACATTCACAGAACAGAAGGTTACTCTGCCACTTATCCAGCAGTTGTTCAGTCCCTGAGGCTGGATCTCTCAGTGGTCCTCAGCACATGCTGAAGTCCTGAAGGAGTGGGCTCTCATGCCAGTGAGGCACTGGACTAGACAGCGGAGTGAGGGAAGCAGACAAAGAGCACAGCTTCCTTCCCAGCCTTTTCACAGGCTGCACCACAAGGCGTGGCTCAGATTTAAGGTGGATCTTCCCACCTCAAAAGATGTGGATCAAAGGTGGGTCTTCCCACCTCAGGTGATTTAATCAACAAAAATCTCTCACAGGTGTACCCAGCTGCTTGGGTTCTATTAATTCCAGACATGGTCAAGTTGACAACCAAGAAGAGTCATCACCGCTTCCTGCCAAGCCAGGTAGACAGCTGTGCTGTGTGCACTCAGATGTCTCACTGG
>NW_021612384.1:0-1062 GCF_004785775.1 Grammomys surdaster | reverse complement strand
CTCCCTCCCTCCCTCCCTTTTTTTCTTTTTTTGACAGGTTAGCACTCTGTAGCCTAGGCTGATCTGAAACTTTGCAGACTCCTTCAGCCTTTGAAGTGCTGGGATTGTAGGCATTTGTCAGCACCCTGGCTCCTTCTCCTATTTTTTTCTATGTGAAATGTACCAGTCCATCCATATGGTTGGTGGTGTTTTCTACTTAATGATGTGTAAGGAATGGTGGGCCTATCATCATTTTATAGGCTATCTTGTGTTACAGGACATTTGTTTTGCCAAAGTGACAAGTAAAGAATACTGCCAGACTTGAGGACCCTCCAAAAGAGCACACCAGGACTCATGAAGTACTCTTACAGAAACAACACGCACAGGTCTAAAGGAGCTTCTTGTTTTTTTTTTTTTTTTATTTTTATAAATAATTTATTTATTTTTGAACATGAAATGCTTTTTTATAGCATGTTTCACAAGGGGAGGGGGTAAGAGGGGCCAGGTGGTGGAAAAGTACAGAATCTTCTTGGCCTGTGCCTTGAAACATGTCATGGTCTATAAGGTACTCTGCCTTGAATTATGATCTACCTGCTGTTCTTCAGAAGATATGGTACACTGCTTGAGTTATGGTCTCCCTGCTATTCTTAAGATGATATGGTACACTGCTTTGAGTCTATCTGCAGTTGCTAAGCAGGATCTTGCAGTTGCCAAGCTTCAGAGGACATTGTGCAGGTGGGGAAAGGTAGGGGGTAAGGGTAAGGGCGGGGGTCCTGGCTTCTGGCATCTCCCCCTTCTCTGTTTAGTTAGAGAAGGCATCTTATGATCAATCCCAACTATGTGAATTTTGAATTTGGATGTCTAATTATGGGGGGTCTTAGACAAGTTCACAACCCCAAAACACTGATGTGAGACGAGTCACATCGATGGTCGAAGGTTTTAGGCTGTCGACGATGGGCAATGTCAAGGGACTCCGATGTGGGTGAAAGGAGAGTGAGAGCCCTGTCTTAGGCCATGTAGGCTGCACCCACTCCCAGCACCAGGTTGATGCTGCCATCAAGAAGACGGTTGAAGTTCATTACC
>NW_021612383.1:10842-14742 GCF_004785775.1 Grammomys surdaster | reverse complement strand
GGAAGGTCTACTAATAAAAATCAGAAAACAGATTAGGATGGATACTACATTTTGTAGGGTAACAACAGCACTGTATTGTGAGTAAATAACAATCCTGGAAAAAAAAAAAACCACCTACCATAAAGATTCTAAAATCAGCAAAAGTAGTAGAAACTAGATGTGAAAGTTCATGGGAACCATCAGCAAAAGAGCTGAGGAGAAGTGCCTATCACACTTGCCTACAACAAACAGAACAAAAATTGAGAATAAATAAACACAGGCAAAGTAGATTATTTGACAACAGCAAGGGAGTACAGTGGAACATTATAAAGACAGTTATCCAAAGATGCAAATGACATTTTAAAGCAGAACAACCAGTGTGGACTACTGCAATCAAACCCCTTGTTGCATTTTATCTCTAGGAGGAAGTAGCTGGGCCCTAAGAAGTTAGAGGGGTTTTGTTCCATTCTGTAGCACTGTGTGGGTGGGTAACTACTCCCCTGCTGGCAGTAATAAGTGGCAGCATCTTCAGCCTCCATGGTGCTGATTGTGAGAGAGTAAGAGGTCCCAGACCCACTGCCACTGAAGCGATTTGGAACTCCAGAAGCCAGGTTGGATGTGCTATAAATCCAGAGTTTGGGGAAAGTGCCTGACTTCTGCAGGTACCAGTGCAAGTAACTGGAACTTACACTTGAGCTGGCACTGGAGGTCATGGTGAGCTTCTCCCCTGGAGATGCAGCCATGATTGCTGGAGACTGGGTTAGCACAATTTCTCCACTGGACACTATGACTACAAAAAAGCAACATAGAGAGAAAGATGGATTAGTAGAAATAGACATACAAAAATTATTTTATATTGCCCAATATTTAGAAGAAATAATAAGAAAAAAAGTATATTTTAGACTCAAATTCCCAAAGGAAAATAATTTTGATTAGATTCTGAGCTCAAAAACACTGCCCTCTGTTACCTGTCATACTGATTAGCAGAAAGCTTAAAATCTGGATCCTGAAATCCATTGTGTGTTTGATTTTTCTTCTCTGGCTAACTACTGCTATTCTCATAGGTACAACACTTTAAAATAACTGTGAGATATTTGTGGTTTCTGAAGATGAAGTATGCAAATACCAAGATTACTCTAGGCAGTTCTTGGTTCATAAACACGTGACCTGTGGACTAAGGCAAACCAGGTTAATCCGGGAAAATATCTACTTATCTGTAGTCACTACACTGATAAAAAAGAAAATTTCTGTTTCCTCTTTCCTTCTTTTTAGGAAGAAAAGCCTTGTCCCTCAGTATTACCCATATGTGTCCCTAAAGGCAAGATTTATTTGATCCACTAAACAAGGGATGTTCAACTGAGTAGTTTGAGGTATATTTTTCCAATAATAAAGTTGTATCTTGGGTGACTGTTTATAATGACCAAAGAAAGCATTATATGTTCTTGTTTTACTGAATACTGCTAGTTAGATACCTCATCTACTCATTCCAATCTGTTCAGATGATCATTCCCATAACACTAACAGAAAAATAGCCTCCAAATTTGATTTGGAGCCCAGGTGTTCTCAGAGACATTTTTGCACTTGTCAAGCAAGCACTGATGCAATCGCTAGAAGAAAATAAAATGTAGCTCTCCCAATGAAATCAATGGAAAAAAAAAGTTCTGCTGGATTTAGAAGAATATGGGCTAGATATTCATGAAGATCCATTCATCTAAAAGTACTAAAAACAATCATCATTTTCAGTATGCATTGTGCTATGAAACTGTTTAGTTCATGTTCTGTTTATAGTCTGGGAATATCTGAAAGCACTGAACACTCACACTCCAGTGTCATCTCCTACCCCACATCTTGCCTTTCTGTGTTTATAACCCCTGTGTGAATGAATTATGATTTGAGAAAAAATAAATAAATTATTTAAAAAAATAAAAAAAACCTTACATTTTAGTTATTAAAGTTTGGCAGGAAATGAGTATGCAAATTCATGTCTAAGTTTGATCAAATATTTTAGTAACAGCAAAAACTGAGGGATGGGGGATGACTAGCATGAAGGGGTACTAGGAAGAGAGGGAATGTTGATATAGTGTTGTAAAGTGAATAAAAAATATTTATAAAATAGTTTACTTGTCCTTACAGAAAGTTTCAGTTATCTTCATATAACTTTGAAATTAGCACAGCCATGATGAAGCATGGCTATGAGAGTCAGGATGTGGGGAAGGGGATGACACAGGAGTGTAGGTGTTCTCAGGGAGAGTACAGATATCTTCCAGAACAGGGTATCAGCTGGGTAAAGGTTCAGGGGACAGGTCACTATGACTGATTCACTTGTCCTTATCTAAGTTGGTACTATCCACCAAGTCTACCCAAGGTTTATGACAAACCACAAGACACATGACCACTTGTTCTTATCCAGGCTGGTAAATTTCCACCAAATTTACAGCATCTTATAGCTATCTGTTTCAGTGTTTTTCCACAGAGACCCAAGACTTTTTGTTAGCAGGCTGACTTAGGCCAATTGCTGATTTTAGGCCTTAAGTGTATAGGCAGGGATGCCCCTGACATCTCCTCCCTTCTCCAAGTATAGAAGAACCATGGCAATTCCAATCTTGCAAAGGCGGGGAAAGAGGCCTGACCTCCAGTAATTAAAGGAGATATTGTAATGGCTTCATTCTCCTGTTGTTGTTCAGTGAAGCAAGAAGGCCATACCCATCCCAATGTCTTTTTCCTAGAGAGGGGATACATTTGACATCAACCCTTATGCAGTAAGGCTTGTCCTTCAGATAACCCAGAAGAATATTTTAAATTTTTACTTATTTTCCCTTGCAGTGCTTATCCTCCCAGCCTAAGCAGGAATTCAGATAGCCAGTCAGAGGGGGCTCTGGGTGGCCCCTCTCTGCTTGGTCTAGGGGTAGAAGTCTCCTCTTTTAGGTTGAGTGGAAATGGGTTTTGGGAACACCCTGGATAGAGAAACAACCTTGTCTTGAGTCTCGTAGTCCTCCATAGCTAATTTATGATAATGTATCTGAATAGGTTTTCCAACCAAATTATCTATCTGTTGTTTCACAAAGTTAATCAGACTATTTAAGGCCCAGGGACCAAAAGAAATTAGCAAAAATAACCCAATTAATGTTCTCAAAATGTAAAATAGGGTTGACAATCATGGAGAGGTTGAAAACCAATTCTTCTACTAGCTCTCATCTTCTCTCTCTCTCTCTCTCTCTCTCTCTCTCTCTCTCTCTCTCTGTCTTTTCTCAAGGCCTTCTCTGACCTTTTTCATGTTTTAACCATCCCTGTTTTATCTATGTAAAAGCAACATTCTTCTTTAAGAACTTCACATCATCTTCCCTGCTGTAAAAAGATTAAATCAAGTCCAATAAAGTCCTTTGCAATATTTGGAAGGCCATTTTAGACAGCGAAATGAGAGATTTCTTCATATTAGTGATGTTAATCTTTAGCTGTTTGATGTCCATCAAAGGTCTGAGTAGTGTAAGTCTGGAGGTCAGAATCAGGATTAGAATGTCTAGCAGCAAACAACATGGATGATTCATTTTTATCTGGGCTGCCCCCTGACAATATCTTATGTAAGCAGAGGAGTCTGTAAGTTTTTCAACAGCTGAGCTGCTGGGCCTAATGGACATTATCAATAACATCCTGTGAAAAAGTACTATTATAATATGATTAATTCTAGAATTTTCCCATTTTGTTTCTATTTATTTGTTTGTTTGTTTATAGTCTCATTTGCCTTTCCTTTGCAATGTTGCCTTCTGGTCTTTTGACTGCTTATTATTTTTTCTGATTTAGTGTTTTTATGTTATGTGTCTATGTTTGTGTGTGTTTATTGTGATTTTTTCATTCATTTGGGTGTTTGTTTCCTTACTTACTTGTTGAGAGAGAGAGAGAGAGAGAGAGAGAGAGAGAGAGAAA
>NW_021612383.1:0-10742 GCF_004785775.1 Grammomys surdaster | reverse complement strand
GAAGAGGAGGAGAAGGAGGAAGAGGAGAAGGAGGAGGAGGAGGAGGAGGAGGAGGAGGAAGACAATTTGGATGAATGAGAATGTGGGATGGACCTGGGAATTGTTCCAGGAGAAACCTTATTCAGAATCTTTTGTATGAAAATTATTTTTCAATTAAAAATTAGAAGAGGACATCATTAATATTTTGTCCTGTAATGGCATATTACTTTGGCTATCTAAAATGTCAGTAAATGATTTTGAAGTTCATATTCCATCTAGGTAACCAACAGTGACAGTTCTAGTCATTTTGTCTTACTGGGTTTCTAATCTTGTGGTTTGGTGGTTTTCTGTGCATACATGTTTATTTGATTTCTATTATGTTTTGTTTTCTTGTTTGTCTATTTGTTCATCTTCCAAAGAGACAGTAAAGTAAAATAATCATTTGATTGGATGTGGAAGTGAATAGGATATGGGAAGAACTGTATGAAGAGAAACTGTAAACAGAATATATTGTAGGAAAACCAATTTCTCAACAAAAAATAGGTAAAAGGATATCATTGATCCTTTGTCCTATGTAAGGATATTAGTGTGCTTTACTATAATATCAATGCATACTTTCAAGACAAGTCTTCTATCTAAATCAGAACTTGTTCAGAATATCTCAACCCTAGGACTTTAAAATGTTCCTAAGCTACTTTCATCAACTAATTACAAAGTGCCTTCTTCTTGGCTTCACTTCTCTGATATGACTGATATGAAACAGAGTACAAGCCCAGACAGAGTAAAAGAAGAATTTGTGATTTATTATGAAAAATAGGATCTGGATCATAAACATGAGATTGCTTGATTACTTACTGCCAGGGTCACATCTGTAAATTCAGGTACAGGTGGGGAAATGATAGGTAGAGCAGGAGGCTAATGACTTCTAGCCGTAAACACTGCTCTGGGGGCCAGAGCTGATGAACTCTGACAGTTGAAACCTGCTAATTTGAGTAAGTGATTCAGTAAAACAAAAATAAAACAAAACAAAAAAACAGGATACTAAAAACAGTTCTTATCAATAGTAAAACATCTGGAAGAATCACTATCTATAACCTCAATCTGTACTATAGGACAATAGTGATGAAAACTGTATGGTATTGGTACAGAGACAGACAGGTTGATCAATGGAATAGAATTTAAGACCCATAAATACACCCACACACTTATGGACACTTGATGTTTGACAAAGAAGGCAACAATATAAAATGGAATTAAAGAAAGAACCTTCAATAAATGGTGCTGGTCTAACTGGCAGCCTGCATGTACAAAAATGAAAATAGATTAATTTGTCACCTTGCCTCAAGCTCAACTACAAGTGGAACAAGGACTTCAACATAAAACCATAAACACTAAATCTAATTAAAGAAAAGTGGGAAAGAGCCTAGAACTTATTCGTATGAGAAGGTGTGGGAAAAAATATAGGGCCGCAGCGGTGGTGTCCGGTATTCTTCCATGCTGTACCAGGTCCACTTGCGGGAGAAACCTTTATGGTTCCAGCTGCCTGGAGGCTTTGGCAGTGGCAGGCCCCAATGACATGAGGATGTTCTTGGTTCCAGAAAGGTTTATTGTCATGGCAGATGATGGACGGATTTGGATGTACCCCCATAAAACTCAGGCCGCTCCCGAGTTAAATAGGGAGGGAGAAAAGGGGAGGATCTGGGGAGGCATTCTTAATTTGTTCCACCCTTTGGCCTTCATTAGTATGTAAATCCCTAGGGCCTGAGGCTGCTAGTCACACACCTTCTACCTGTGCACTTTGGGAGGGGCTGTCTGGCCTACATGACTGAACAATGTAAATCTATGGAAACTAGACTACTTTTCAGGACCCTGGATTCTGGGAGCCCACCAAACTCCTGCCACTTCTCACACAAAGTCTCGGGGTTCTAGGCACCTGCCCATCCATGAACCAGAATACACTTATGCAGTCCCACAAGAAGGGATGTTTTCCTAAACAGAATGACAATGGCTCAGACTCTAAGATCAAGGATTGGTAAATGGAACCTCATGAAAATTAGAAGCTTTTGTAACGTAAAAGACAAATTGCCAGCCTACAATCTGAAAAAATTCATCATTAACTCCACAAACTGTAGAAGGTTAATATCCAAATTATATGAAGAACTCAAGAAGCTAACCTCCAAAAAAGTTAAACAACTCAATCGAAAAATGAAATAGATAACTAAACAGAGAAATCACAAAAGAAGAATTGTGAATGATTGAGAAACACTTAAAGAAATGTTCAAAGTCCTTAGTCATCAGGGAAATAAAAATCAAAATGACCATAAGATTCCACCTTACATCAATCAGAGTGGATAAGATCAAAAACTCCAGTGACAGCACATGTTGACAAGAATGCTGAGAAAGAGGAACACTTCTCCATTTCTGTTGGGATTGCAAACTCCTACAACCACTCTGGAAATCAATCCAGAGTTTCCTCAGAATATTGGAAATAGATCTACCTGAAGATCCAGCTTTACCACTCTTGGACATATACTCCAACACATCACAAGAATATGTTCTCCACTTTGTTAATAGCAGCCTTATCTGTGATAGCCAGAAGCTGGAAATTAAATACTATTCAGCTATTAAGAACAAGAACATCATGAGTTGTGCAGGAAAATGGATGGAACTAGAAAAGTAATCCTGAGTAAGGTAACCAATCTCAAAAGTACATGCATAGTATGTACTCGCTTATAAGTGGATATTAGCAAAAAAGTACAGAATACCTAGGATACAATCCATAGAACTCAAGAAGGCTAACAAGAAAAAAGGCCAAGTGAGGATGCTTCAATTCCACTTGGGAGGGAGAAGAAAACTAACACAGGAGTCAGAGGCAGGGAGGAAAGAACCCTGGTGGGAGAGGGGACAGGGAGGGGAAAGGGAGAACATGATCAGGTATTGAGGGAAACAGGAGAGAGTACTGAGTGCCAGCAGATTGATAGAAATATTTAACATTGGGCAGTAGGAGGCAGGGGAAATCCTCTAGAATGTACCAGAGTACTGGAAGGTGAGAGAATCTCAGGACTCAAAGTGAGGAACGTCAGATGTAATGCCCAACAGTGGGGGTAGAGAGAGACTGTAGAGTACACATCAAGGAAAAGACAGGGTATCACGTGGAGGGATGGGGTTGCCATCCCACAGTCAAAAAATCTTCTCCATAATTGTTCGTGTCTAAAAAACTACAGGGACAAAAATGGAGTAGAGACTGAGGGAAAGGCAGTCCAGGGATGAGCCTAACTGGGATCCATCACAAGGGGAGGCTCCAAGACCTGACACTATTAATGCTGTTATGATATATTTACAGACAGAAGACTAGCATGGTGGTGCTCTGAGAGGCCCAACAAGCAGCAGACAGAGACAGAGGAAGATAATTATACACAACCAATGGAATGAAGTCAGGGACACCTGTGGTTGAATTAGGGTAAGGCTGGAAGAAGCTGAAGAGGAGTGAGACCACAGAGGAGGACCAGCAATGTCAACTAAATCAAACCTCTGAGATTTCTCAGACACAAAGCCACCAATAAGAGCATACATGAGCTGTTTCAAAGCCCCCAACACATGGCAGAGGACTCCCTGGTCTGAACTCAGTGGGAGAAGATGCACCAAACCCTAGAGAGAATTGAGTCCTCACGGATTTCGAAGGCCTGGGGGCATACTCTTGGAGACAGGAAGTAAGAGGAATGGGATAAAGAACTCTTGAAGCATGGAACGGAAGAGGGCAACATTTAATAAGCCAGAGTAAAAGAAAAAAGATATAGTCATGCATACACATGCACACACACACACACACACACACTTATACAGGAGTATAAAAAAAGAAAATAAAGTGTAGGAGAATTGCTGAAGTTGAATAGAATACATTTTGCATCTTAAATTCTTCATGATTCCATGGAAATATGTTGGAGACTATTGAAGATTAGCATTGATATTTTGAGGAGTCATATTTACTAGAAGTGGAATGTGACAAAGAGTATTTGTCATTTGACTTGATTGAATTATTCTTCACGCACAGGAAATATCTTTTTTTTAACTTCTTTCCATTAACATCATTCATCATGATGTCAATCTGTCTGTACCTGTGATTTTTCAGCTAATGTGAGCCTTGCTCAAAGAACTGAAGAAGCACACACACAATGAATCAGTAAATGATTTATTCAGAATCAAAGTGGAGTACGGGACAGAGTCACTGAAACAGAGCAGCAGTCCCTGGATGAAATTTACTAAGAAGATAGCTCTAAGAGCTTATGTTTTTAACCCACAATGAAAACGGATTCATTAAGGGATGATGTGCGCGCCCTGGTCACAGGCAGCTGTGCGAGCTCGAGCAGAAGCGAAGCAAGAGCAGAGATGTCCCAGGGGAGCAGCGGGCGGGACCAGGGGGCTCCACGGGGCACCGAGGGCGGCTTCAGTGGCGCAGGGCAGCAGGTGCGGGAAGCAGAGGGCAGCCGGCAGCCCAAGCAGGAGGAGGAGCAGGGCGGTGGCGGCAGGCCTCCGCTCCAGACCGGGCCGCGCGCTGGGCGGGGGGTGGGGTGGGGGGTGAGGGGTGGGGGGTGGCGAACTCTGGGTTCGGGGGCGTGGAAGGCGCTGGCTGAGCCGGCCTGGGGCCTTCAGCAGCCGGTGAGAAGGCGGGGCTCGTGCTCTGCAGCGGCCTCTGCTCGGCTCCCAGCCCCCAGAGGTGGTGGTGGTGGCAGCAGCTGAGATAGTCACCAGCTGGGAGAGGGGCAGCGGTGGAGGTGAAGAGGGAGAGCGAGGCTGTGAGCTGGGGCACAGGGCACTTTTCAGTGGTGCGGAGCCGGGCCTCTGTCCTAGCCTGCAAATGCTGGCGAGTGTTACTGGCTCTTTCGGTTCCCTCTTTCCGGGAGTGTTATAGCTCTTTTGGTTAGCTCTGCCCACAGGGAGGAAAGGAGAGTTGTTGTCCTTTGAAATGCACAGGATAGCCAGTGACTGGGGAGGAATTGGGAAAAGCACTCTGACAGCTGGAGGTCTCACACCACACAGCAAGCTTTACTTTGAGCTCTGGGGATATATATCCAGTTTTGGGGGGAGAACAGGTAACTTCTATTGGTTTGAGAGCTTGGGGATGCCTTATTTGCATGGAGGTGTTATTCCTATGTGATAAAGTCATGGAACTCTCCATGGGAGGGGCTGTGGGAAGTGGAAGCTAAGAGAGCCATATGGCTTTGGGAAAGTTCCAAGCAGCCTTCCGTCCTACTGGTCCTCTTCAGACCAAGGATCCCTGGGCTTCAGGTCTTTCTACCAAGCTTTCTGGCTTTTCTCATAGCCTACTTCCCCACAGGATCTAATTATATGATTTCCTCTTTTGGTTGATAGCCTTTTTCAATATATCTATCCTTTTTGTCTGATATTTTTGATTGTAATCATATGCATGGTAGATCATGCATTACCCTTAGAAATAAATCAGTGCATTCTATAAAATGTTATTTTAAGACCACTGTTAATAAGAAAGAAAAAAAAAGGACACCAACAAGCTCACAAAAATTTCAACTTAAAATTTATTCCATCTACAAGAAATGCAGGCATGGGGAAGGGAGCCAAGATGGACAATCAACAACGACCCCAGCTTGAGACTCATCCCAGGGGCAAGCACCAATCCCTAACACTATAATGATACTCTGTTATGGATGCAGACTGGAGCAAGTTGTCCTCTGAGCAGCTATGCCCAGCAACTGACTCAGATAGATACAGAAATGCACAAACAGTGGGTGGAGTTTGGAGATTTCTTTTGCAATATTTGGAGGAAGGATTGTGTTCCCCAAAGGACATAAGAAATCCACAGGAAGACCAACAGAATCAAGTAACCTGAATCTTTGGGCTTCTCAGAGATTGAACAACCAACCAAAGAACATAAACAGGCTGGACTTCGGCCTCTGCCCTCAGTGTAGCAAATGTGAAGCTTGGCCTTTATGTGAGTCATAAACAACTAGAATGGTGGTTATCTCAAAAGTTGCAGGCTATACGTGGGATATGTTCTACTAGCTGTACTTCCTTGTCTGGCATCAGTGGAAGAGGAAGTAGATGCCCTCCCAGAGACTTGAAGTGCAAATGCAGGAAGGAGGGGAGAATATTCAGGGGCCTCACCCTGAGAGAAGAATGTTGTTTTTGTTTTTGTTTTGTTTTGTTCTTTTGAGAGTGATATACATGTAATTTGGTGAATTTATATGTTGATAAGAGTTTTACTTCAAAAGGAATGTGTTGCAGGTCAAATCAAATATGATCAAAGGTTGCTAAGATATCTCTATTCATACCTACCCATTTCTGAATCAGTCTTTCACTACAGTGTTTGATCTGCAAAATCTTACTTATGATGAGTTGAATGAGAATTTCCTCCAAAGGTTCACACATTTACATGCTTGGTTCACAGTCCTTGGATGATTTGGGAAAATTAGAAGGTGTGGCGTTGCTGGAGGTTTGTCACAGAGGGTAGGTTTGAGGTTTCAAAACCCAAGTGACTCCCAGTTATCTCTCTGCCTTTCTGTGTTTCCTATTGGCAGATGAACATTTAAGCTGTTAGTTGATCAGGTCATTGACTGCCTGCCTGCTACCATACTTCCCATCATATTACTCCTGGACTAATCCTCTGGAACTAAGGGCTCCCCAATTAAAATCTTTTTTTGATAAATTGCCTTGGCCATGATGTCTTATCACAGCAATAGAAAATTAACCCATTAGTAAATGATAACTAAGGTATGGTCCATAGACTCAGTGAAGTAATGTATAGAGGAGGAAACTGGACTTGGGAATGTTAACCTTCCAGGGAGGTAAAAATAGAATAGATGTTCTGTGTGACTCTTATATTATCTCTATAGCCAGAGGCCCTCCCAAGCTTTAACAACCAGGTGAATAATAGCACAAAGGACATCCATATCTGTATGACCAGGAACATGTGAAACCCTTCCTTCAGCTCTTAAGAAAGTACAGATTACCAATATCTAAATCTCATCTTCTTCGAAGAAATGACATATACCCTGGGATATGTTTCTGAGTAATTACACTTTTTTATTTAACAGGGAATTTATTACACTAGGAAACTTTAATCCCAAACTATATTGTGTTTAAATCTCCTAAATACACTGCTTTATGTCAGCCTCACCAAGTCTGATCCAGGTTGAAGAAGTCAAGTTAAACTGAGTTTGCTTCCTCACCTCTTGGCAGTGTGCTTACCTGCCTGGACATTGGCAGAATGTCTCTTGCTTAAAGGCAGGAAAAGTGGTTATAATTTTCTTGAATTGGAGTTATCAGAGCTAGGAATCAACTGAGTGTTTGGACTCAAATCTAGATCCCATGGAAGAAGAGCCAGTGCTATTAATCATTAAACCATATCTCCAGACTCCTTCTTCAGGATATTAACCTATAAATAGATAAAAATTTTCCTGGAAAAATACTTCCAACTGTGTGTGTATGTGTGTGTGTGTGTGTATTTGTGTGAGTGTATGTTGACAAAATTGTTGAGTCAATCCTAATTGATGCCGTAACTCTGCTAATCAGGAATAGTTTGTTGTTCTTTTTGTTGTGGCTTTTTCTCATTTTTATGAGTCATGAGAAGCATTTCCTTGTTTTGATTCTAGGCCTGGGTAAATTGGCAGGGATTTAGAACATGGGAAATTTTCTCTGAACTCTGTATAAAAATATAATATTGACATTTAAGTCCTAGCAATTAGAAACACTCTCAGCAGCTGAGCAGCTGGAGACATCATAAGGAGCAGTTTGGGCAGCCTGTCCTCTCACTTCTGCTTCCATGGGTGGTTTATGTCATGACTTGAATCACTGTGAGAGGAGTATAACCTTGTTGACAGTAATAAGTTCCAACATCTTCAGGCTGCAGGCTGTTGATCTTTAAAGAAAACTGTGTGCCAGATCCACTGCCACTGAATCTCGATGGCACACCATCTGCCAAGCTGTTTGCAGAATAGATCAGGAGCTTAGGAGATTTCCCTGGTTTCTGCTGATGCCATGCTAAATTACTATAAATGTTCTCACTTGCTTGACAAGTGATGGTAACACTTTCTCCCACAGATGCAGACATGGAGGCTGGAGACTGGATCATCTGGATGTCACATCTGGCATCTAAGATTGAAAAATTGAAAGCAAATCTCCACATAATTAATTCTCTTGCAAGAGGATTTTCACTGAGACTAAGCAGCATTAACTACACAAAGCTGAATAAGTTTCCAATGCTGTCTTCCTTACCTGTAAGCCACAGCAGGAGCAACCCCAGGAGCTGAGTGGGCATACTCATGTCTGTGTGTGATCTGTGTGAGGCTGACTCCAGCATAGGGTGAGACCTGACTATGAAGAAGCCCTCAGAGCAATTGGCTGTGATTTGAGTACATGCAAATTAGCAAGGGGAGGCACAAAGGACTCATCAAGTCAATAGCTCCTTACAGGTCTGTGGTTATCTCCAATTCAGATTCAGTACAGGTTTATTTGTTGGGAATATGCTTCTCTTTGGAAAACAAATGACAGCAACAGTTTATGAGTTGTACCTTATTTTGACTTCTATCATGCTCAATTTAGAAATTCTTTGTTATATTTTCCTCCATGGCAGGGTATTTAAGATTTGGTACCATCAGAGACAGAACATAAGTGGTTCTATTGATCTTTCAAAGGTAGATGTAGATGTTATGGAGGCCAGGTGGATTCTTCTGTGATTTTTTTTCTTTCTTTGTAAAACTGAATTTTTTATTGGATATTTTATGTATGTACATTTCAAATGTTATCATTTCTTGGTTTCCTTTCCATATCTCCCCCTTACATATCCCCTCCCTCAGTCTCTTACTTATTACATTGTTCCCATACCTTTCATCCTTTTATATCCAAACAAATACATATCCCTCTTCTCTTTCAAATTCATGGCTTCTTTTGTCATTAATTGTTTTTGTATGCACATATGTATTTGTACACACACACATATTCCTAAATATAACTTGTTGAGTCTGTATAATACTACTGGTATGTATGTTTTCAGGGCTTATCTTTCCACCCTGTAAAATCAATTGGCATGTTCTTCCCAAGGGAGAAGCACCTCTTCTGCTGCCATCTTTACTTCCTTTTCCATATTTTTTTCTTTAGATGTAAAGTCTCCTGGGCATTTGCTCATCCTGTTTCTCATGTTCATTGTTGTCTTCCTTATTTAACTCACATTTGAGTAATCATGAGTTTGAGACTTTACAAGGAATAGCTTCTGTTTTTACTAGCAGTCTCAAGCTCACAGCAAATTCCGAATCCTCTATCTCTATAAATCTTTCTATTTCCTTTCCCTAATGTTTCCTGATCCTTGGGTATGGGAGCCTTTGTTATATGTATCCCTTTGGACTGACCTCCACAACTAGCTTTGCAGCTTCTTTCCCACAACGACTCCCAGAGGAGTAATAGAAAAATATTGGAAGATGTGCCTTGTAAATAAAGACAGGAACTCCCATATATAACCCATCTATTCAAGTAAACAACCTCATTTTACTTATTTATGACAGCTCAGCTACCCAAGAACTATTTGCATCAAAGCTAGACTAGGTCATGGGTTTTCTCTCCATTCTATGCATATGAGTGCACTTCCCAGATTCTTTTAGGAATATATATATATTTTTTCCAATGTATCTTTGAAATTTCAGATTATTGCACCTGATAATGATGAACAAAGAAGAGGTGTTAGAAAAATGGGCAGGTGGATAGGTTAAGCTACAGATTGATATGAAAAATTAATGACCAGTATGACTCTGAACTATATAATCATTGTGTATCCATATATATATATATAGATAGATAGATAGATAGATAGATAGATAGATAGATATAGTTAGATATAGATATAGATAGATAGATAGATAGATAGATAGATAGATAGATAGATATAGATAAGATAGAGATAGAGATATATCAAAGATGTACTAATGTGCAATAGAGTCAAAAAGTTTGCATATATCCCTAAATCTATCCACTAATATGAATATACTTTGTGCACCAACACCATATATGCATTCTTTGATTAAGCAATAAATTCATCCCAATAAACATAGTCAATCAAAAATGTTAACTTATATCACCATTTTATGAATGTATAAAATATATAAATAGAACACTTACACTCATGATAATCTTATGTGATGTATTTCTCTACAAACAGGCAGAAGTGAATTCTGCCTTCCCAGGTCAACAATGCTGCTGGTTGACAACAGTCTCCAATTACTATATCTGTTCGAAATCTGAGGAACTCAAAAAACAAGACTATATGCTCTCTTTTTACATGGAAAGTTTGACTTCACCTGCAACACATCTGCTTTACGGATGGATTGACACAGTGCATAAGTTCTTCACCTCATTCATGAAGTTGTATTTTCAGTACATTCTCCAGTTATTATTGAATACAAGGCATGATAAAATGTATAGGACTTGGTGAGTTTCTCACCACTCTAAATCAGTCCTTTCTCACACTCCTCTGGAAACCCATTTTCCAGCACACTTTATTGTCTTATAGCAAATAACACTTTGTCTAACTCCTGGACTTCTTGTTGAACTTTTATGACACCCAAAATTTATTATGCATAGAAAAATGTGAAATGATGAGATTATTCAAAGGAACAGTACATCACTTATAAGAAGGTTTGCCTAATTTTAATATGGTGGGCCAGTTCCCTGGATTATGGTCTATATCTAAATGACTAAAGTGCACTGGAAAGTCAAAGGATAAGGTGCTACTTATATACTGT
>NW_021612382.1:2348-2766 GCF_004785775.1 Grammomys surdaster | reverse complement strand
CATCAACCTAGAACTGACCCTTAATACTTGCATGTAATTAAAATGGTATAAAACCAAAAAGGAGGGTGATGGGATGGGGGGGGTTCTAGGGAGGAGAAATGGGAGAGGGGATGACATCTGAAATGTAAATAAATAAATATCCAATAAAAAATGATTGATTCGATTCCACTTCCCTTCGGCCCCTGCCTGGTCCCTTGGACTGGAGCAGACACAGAGTCGGTCTGCTCCTGTCCTGTGGAGAAACTGAATCCTGAGTCATCCAGGAGCCACTGCACTCAGAGCAGCTGGTAAGAACTCCATCTCACTCCCTAAGCCCCAGAAATACATCTGGGAACCAGGGACATCCAGGGCACAGCAGCTACCCAAACCCCGCCCCTCCGGAATTCCACTTCCCTTCGGCCCCTGCCTGGTCCCTGGG
>NW_021612382.1:0-2338 GCF_004785775.1 Grammomys surdaster | reverse complement strand
TCCCTTCGGCCCCTGCCTGGTCCCTGGGACTGGAGCAGACACAGAGTAGGTCTGCTCCTGTCCTGTGGAGAAACTGAATCCTGAGTCATCGAGAAGTCACTACACTCAGAGCAGCTGAAACTGAATTCTGAGTCATCAGGGACCCACTGCACTCAGAGCAGCTGGAGCCACTGCACTCAGAGCAGCTGACACAGAGTTGGTCTGCTCCTGTCCTGTGGAGAAACTGAATCCTGAGTCATCTAGGAGCCACTGCACTCAGAGCAGCTGAAACTGAATCCTGAGTCATCGAGAACCCACTGCACTCAGAGCAGCCGAGGAGCCACTGCACTCAGAACAGAAGGATTACCAGATCCAAGAGGTGGCCTGAGTCCCAGGAGTTCTTCCACCCAGGAGATTAGGGGCATAAGACCACAGAGACCTCTGGACTCCGAGGAGCTCTGCAATAAGCAAGATAACTGGAAATACAGATTCCAATCTTACACAGAGAGGGCAGGTACCACTAGAGTTACCCAGATGGCGAAAGGCAAGCGCAAGAACATAAGCAACAGAAACCAAAGTTTCTTGGCATCATCAGTGCCCAGTTCTCCCAATATAGCAAGCCCTGAACACCCCTTCACACCTGAAAAGCAGGATTCAGAATTAAAATCACTTCTCATGATGATGATAGAGAATTATAAGAAGGAATTAAGTAACTCCCTTAAAGAAATACAGGAGAGTACAAGTAAACAGATAGAAGCCCTTAAAGAGGAATCACAGAAATCCCTTAAAGAAATGCAAGAAAACACAAAGAAGGAATTAAACAAAAACATTCAGGATCTGAAAATGGAAATAGAAACAATAAAGAAAGTTCAAAGGGAGACAACCATGGAGATAGAAAACCTAAGAAAGAGATCAGGAGTCACAGATGCAAGCATCACCAACCGAATACAAGAGATAGAAGAGAGAATCTCAAATGCAGAAGATACGGTGGAAAATATTGGCACAGTTGTCAAAGAAAATGAAAAACGCAAAAAACTCCTAACTCAAAACATCCAGGAAATTCAGGACACAATGAGAAGACCAAACCTAAGGATAATAGGTATAGATGAGAATGAAGATTCCCAACTTAAAGGGCCAGTAAATATCTTCAACAAAATCATTGAGGAAAATTTCCCTAACCTAAAGAACAAGATGCCCATAAACATACAAGAAGCCTACAGAACACCAAATAGACTAGACCAGAAAAGAAATACCTCCCGTCACATAATAATCAAAACATCAGATGCACAAAACAAAGAAAAAATACTAAAAGCAGTAAGGGAAAAAGGTCAAGTAACATATAAAGGCAGACCTATAAGAATTACACCAGACTTCTCACCAGAGACTATAAAAGCCAGAAGAGCCTGGACAGACATCATACAGACCCTAAGAGAACACAATTGCCAGCCCAGATTACTATACCCAGCAAAACTCTCAATCAATATAGATGGTGAAACCAAGATATTCCATGACAAAACCAAATTTGCACAATATCTTCCCACAAACCCAGCACTTCAAAGGATAATGGATGGAAAACGCCAACACAAGGAGGGAAACTACAACCTAGAAAAAGCAAGGAAGTAATCTTCCAACAACCCCAAAAGAAGATAACTATACAAACATAACTTTACCTCTAATAACAAAAATAACAGGAAGCCACAATCATTTTTCCTTAATATCTCTTAACATCAATGGTCTCAATTCCCCAATAAAAAGACACAGACTAGCAGACTGGATACACAAACAAGACCCAGAATTTTGCTGCATACAAGAAACACACCTCAGTGACAAAGACAGACACTACCTCAGAATAAAAGGGTGGAAAACAATTTTCCAAGCCAATGGTCCCAAGAAACAAGCTGGAGTAGCCATTCTAATATCAAATAAAATCGACTTCCATCCAAAATTAATCAAAAAAGATAAGGAAGGACACTTCATACTCATCAAAGGAAAAAGCTACCAAGGTGAACTCTCAATTCTGAACATCTATGCCCCAAATGCAAGGGCACCTACATACATAAAAGAAACTTTACTAAAGCTCAAAACACACATTACACCTCACACAATAATAGTGGGGGATTTCAACACCCCACTCTCAGCAATGGACAGATCATGGAAACAGAAACTAAACCGAGACACTTTGACATTAACAGAAGTTATGAACCGAATGGACTTAACAGACATCTATAGAACATTTCATCCTAAAACAAAAGAATATACCTTTTTCTCAGCACCTCATGGTACCTTCTCCAAAATAGACCATATAATTGGTCACAAAACAAGCCTCTACAGATACAAAAAGATTGAAATAATCCCTTGC
>NW_021612381.1:0-3739 GCF_004785775.1 Grammomys surdaster | reverse complement strand
GAGGCTTAGAAAATATCTTTTCCTATTTTGGTGAAGATTAGGGCTTCATTGTGCACTGGTCTTCAGAGTTTTCTGGAGGGTAATTTAAAGACATGTAAATTAATACCGTTAATAAAGGTAGCCACAAAGAGACCTAGGTTAGACTTTGTTCTGTTGTTCACTCTTATGGGAAACATTTCAAAAAGTAGAGTAAAATGGGAAACTGAAAGCCCAAAATGGAGGGGTTCAAATATAGTGTTCACAACAGGGTATCAGGAAGTAGAATGGTGTTAAATCATGTATCCAGATATACTAAATGGAAGTAACTGAGAATTGTCCAGGGGGAAACATCCTCCCCAGCTAGGGATTCTCTTTGTAGATTTTCAGTTGAGAAAGGGATGGTTTGTATCATAAAGGCCTTTTAATGCTGCAGTTATTTTTTTTTTCATTTGGACAAAAGAAGATATGATTCTGATTCAAATGGCCAAGAGATGGACGGGGATGGCTGCTGTCAGTTATCAACATGACTACATATGTTAAGAACTAAAATACATAAATGGGAGAAAAATCAGAGATCCGTATCTAGGGATAGAAAGCAGAGGGTTTTGGTCCAAATCATGCCATGGTATTACAGTAACTTTGGATAGAGATCTTGAAAATACTGGCTCTGAAAAGCTTTGTATTTATTCATGATTGTATACATCTTTAATGCCGAGAGAGTGAGGAAAGGTAATTTCTGAGTTCACGACCAACCTAGAAAAAGAAAGCAAAGAATAGTTTTCTTTATTTGGTAAAGGTAAAGAAAAGATTAGTTCCAAGCACAGTGGTTCACAAATAAAGTGTGTGAGACAAGCAGATCTCTGGTTTCAAGGTTAGTCTACAGATCATGTTTCATGATAGCAATTCTTAGGCAGTGAGCAAACCGTTGAGGCTAGGTTGCTGGGAAAAATGCCATTGAACAACTGGCTAAGTTCCAGCACCAGCAACTGATAGAACTTGGAAGTTTTGGGCATGTTGCTATGGAAATAGAATCCAAAATAGTAGAGTTTACCTGGACAGCTGAATCATGTTAGTTTGAGTTAAGAATTTGCCAGTGACTTAGAAACTGTCACCTTTGATGTATAATATATTGGAAGTATTTTATGAGAGCACCAAGAAGCTGTGTTCCAGAGATAGCCCTCCTGCAGGCAGCCAGATATTTTGTAAGAATCTTCCAGGTGGTACTGAAGGAATGAAGGGATACTGAAGAGCAGTTGAGGCCTGGTACTGTGAGTGGCTAGGTAAGGCCATTGGGGAAATTGCTGCTTCAGTGTCTGTTAAAGTCCAAGGACTGAAAGGGGTTATACAATGAAGCTGAGGATTGGTACCTTGAAGACTGCCTAGGAGAGGCTCATGGTGAAAGTGCTGCCTGGTGGAAGCAGAAGAACTGGGTGTATTTGAGAATCCAGTAAAATGGGTGACCACAAAAAAGAGCAGCAACAGTGGAGTACTATTGGCAGGAGCTTATGGTCACACAGAAACTAGAGCTGTAAGGTGAAACCCAAGCTCTTTTGGTAAGAGCCCCGATGATCCTCAGTGAACCCTATGGGATGAATGTTGTGGAAAGCAGCTATCAGGGATTGGAACCAGCACAAGACAAAGGTGACAGTTTCTTTTATTCAGCACAAGTGGATTATAGTTTGCAAACCTGAAACGAGTTGGGCATCAGTAAAGTCAATGCAGGAATTGAAATTTTTGAAGTTGGATATTTGGCTTCATTTGATGGAGTATCATCACTGTGAAGTATTGAAATGTTTATATATACCCTATGATGTTGTATATGTGTGATCTGATGTTAAGCTTTCATTTGATGATGCAATGAATTTTAAAGAGTTTAGGAGGAGCAAAGGACATTTAGGATTCTGAGCTTTGTTGAGTCTGGACTAGTCTATGGTTATTTTGCCATTGGATAATTCTACGGTCCTTTGGCTTGGTATAGCCCCCATAATCCCATTTTTTTTTTTTTGCAGAGACAAATTAGTGCCAGGGAATGGTTTTGATTGTTTCACTATGCTTATCCTGTATGAATTTATCACTAATCAGATATGTGGCCATACTGAGGATGTTCTCACTTTGTCATAGGAAGTGTGTCACAATGGAGGATTCATGAAAATCTCAGGTCAGGACAGCTTGGTTAAAACCATTCTCCTGGCAGCCTGTGGAAGAGAATAACCTACCTTCCTTGGCACCTTTATCACTATGTCATTCTGAATGGTGTCCGAATTTCTGCCATGGTGTTATTAGAAGGAATCATTAAGTTGTAAGTCAGCCCAAATTGACTGTCATCCTCAGTAAGTGTTGTCTTACTCATGGGGACTCTTCACTGTGATGAATCCTTAACTAACATAGAAGTGGGTACCAGAGACTTGATTATCATTGTGATAGGTCTGTCCATGTTTTTGTTTGTAGGAAATTAGATTCTGGCATTTTGGATGCTTTAAAGTAGCTTAATATGCTGAAGTATTAGCAGGAGGGCAGATAGTGGTGCTAATAGTGATTTTAAATGAGGGGTGCTTTGCACAGTATATTTCAGAAGAGAGGAGTAGTAATATCAGGTTTAGAAAATATCTTTTCATATTTTGGTGAAGAATAGGGCTTCCTTGTGTGCTTGTCTTAAGATTTTTCTGGAGGATAATTTAAAGAGATGCAAATTAATACCATTAATAAAGGGAGCCTCAAAGACACCTAGATTAGATTTTATTCTGTTTTTCACTATATGGGAAACATTTCAAGAAGCAGAGTAAAATGGCAAATATAAAGCCCAAAATGGAGTGCTTAAAATATTGTGTTCAAAACCGGGCATCATGAAGTAGAATAGTGTTAATCATGTATCCAAAGATACTAAACTGAAGTAACTGAGAATAGACCAGGTGGAAATATCCCCCACAGCTAGGGATTCTCTTTGTAGATTTTCAGTTGAGAAAGGGATGGTTTATATTTTATAGGCGTTTTAATGCTGCAGTTATTTTTTTTCATTTGGACAAAAGAAGATATGATTCTGAACCAAATGCCCAAGAGATGGACGAGGATGGCTGCTGTCAGTTGTCAACATGACTACATATGTTGTGAAGTAAAATCCATAAATGGGAGAAAAATCAGTGATCTACATCATGGGCTAGAAAACAGAGGGATTTTGTCCAAACCATGCTGTGGTATTACAGTAACTTTGGATAGAGATCTTGAGAATACTTGCACTGAAAATCTTTGTGTTTATGCATGATAGTATATATCTTTAATCCAAAGAGAGAGAGAGAGGCAAGGTAATTTCTGAGTTCAAGGCCAACCTAGAACAAAGAAAGTAAAGAATAGTTTTCTTTATTTGGTAAAGGTAAAGAAAAGATTAGTTCCAATCACGGTTGTGCACAAATCAAGTGTGTGAGACAAGCAGATCTCTGGTTTCAAGGTTAGTCTACAGATCATGTTCCATGACAGCAATACTTAGGCAGAGAGCAAACCATTGAGACTAGGTTGCTGGATAAATGCCATTGAACTAGGGGCCGTGTTCCAGCACCAGCAACTGATAGAACTTGGAAGTTTTGGGCATGTGGCTATGGCTTTAGAATCCAGAATAATAGAGTACACTTGGACAGCTGAATCAAGTTAGTTTGAGCTTAGAAATTGCCAGTGACTTAGAAACTGTCATCGTTCAGATATAATATATTGGAAGTATTTTATGAGAGCACCAAGAAGCTGTGTTCAAGAGATAGACTTCGTGCAGGCA
>NW_021612380.1:0-6511 GCF_004785775.1 Grammomys surdaster | reverse complement strand
ATGTGAGCATAGGGATATTATAAAGAACAATGTACCTCTATCTATTTTAGAACAATGAGAAGATATGTAGTATTTTGCCTTTGATGGACTTTCTGAATATGATATAGGTGTTTGCAATTAATTGTTTTTCTTACTTTACTGGGAACATCCCCAAAGTCACACTGCAGAAAATCTCTGTGGGTACTAGAAGTTTGGAAATTCTTGTTCGTCCTGGTTCACAGTGCTCCTGAGGTGTGATTCACACTACAGGAAAGACTAAGAATGCAATCAGTTTTTTAATGCTCTGAGTTGTTCCATGTTTCTTCTGACATGAGAAATACATCATATAGAAATCTCATATAGAAAATGGATACTATAAATGTGAGCCATGTAATAAATGCTCTTACGATCACAGGTATTTTTGAAAGAGGTAAAACAACCCACAGTGAGCAAGAACACCATGAACACCCAAAGTGATAAAACCTTAAGATCTGAGTGTTCTTTATTATTAGACCAACTGCAAAATTAATTCATATTGGTAAAATGATTGATCAGGGTAATGAATGTTCTAAAACTTTAACATGTGCCCATTTTTGTTGCAGGCATGAAAGAAGTCATAGTGGAGAGAAACCTTAGTTATGTAATCAATGTGGTAAAACCTATTTATAACTAAGAAGTCTCCAAAGACATAAATGATCACATACTGAAGAGAAATTTTATGAATATAATTAATATGGTAAAAACCTTTTCACAAAGTTTTTGTCTCCAAAACCATAAAAGGACCCATATTGGAAAGAAACCTATGAATGTAATCATTGTGGTAAAAGCCTTTCCATAAAGATTTTTCCCAAAAACGTAATAGAACCCATATTGGACAGAACTGTGAATGTAATCAATGTGCTAAAGCCTTTGCATGTCCCACTAGTCTCAAAAACATAAAAGATCCCATATTGGAAGAAACCTCATGAATGTAATCAACATGGTAAAGACTTTTCACAACTTTAGAGTCTCCATTATTATAAAAGAACATGTACAGGAGAGAAACCTTATGAACGTAATCAGTGTTGTAAAACATTTGCTAATCACAGTCATCTACAGTGTCATAAGAGATTACATACAAGAGAAAAATCACATTGTGCTGCCCTTCCAGCCTTGAAAAGTCTGAACAGAGAGTAACACTGAGCCCTAGATATAGAACTATATCCTGGGTTGACCAGCCAGTGACTTGGTGGCAGATTGACTACATTGGATCATTTCTCTTGGGCAAAGGACAAAGCTTTCTTCTTCCTGGAATCGATACGTATTCTGCTTATGATTTTCACTTTCATGCACTTATTGCTTCTGCCAAATCCACTATCCATGGACCTACTGAGTGCCTCATTCACCACAATGGCAATCCACACAGTATTGCTTCTGACCAAGGAACTCATTTTACATCAGAGAAATGAGACAGTGGGCCAATCATTGTGGATTTTAATGGTATTAATTACCACTAATACCATATTCCTTGTTACCCTGAAGGTGCTGAACTGATAATAAAATAGAATGACCATTAGAAGGCACCTTTACACAGCCAATTATGGGACAGCCACCTGGAGAGCTGGGCAGAGTCCTAGGCTGTATGTATTTTGAATCAGCATCCCGTATTTGCTACGGTTCCTCTCATAGCCAATATCAATGATTTCTGGAATCAAGGTTTTGTGAAACCTGTGTGAAGGTTGCAGTCCACAAATCTGAGTGGAACTCAGCTCAAAATGCAGGACTCCCTTTATCAGAAGGATTTCCATTTCTCTGCCTCAATTTTTCTAGACAATGTCCCTGAACACAGGTGTCTGTCCTTATCTAACAAATGTCCTTCTGCAGAGGCTGCTTAAACTCAGCACACAAGTCGCATACTGGATTCCCTGTGCTCATGAAGCACATGTATCTGCTGCATTATAAGACAGTTGAAGTTCAAGGACATGAGATAGGATACCTGAATAACTCTATAAATCTGTGAATCTGATGGTAGAAGCTCCTCCAACATATTTAAATCAGGGAGCATGCATGGTTAGTGTAATAGAGGACACAGTCTATTAGTGAGAAATACAATTTGATAGTGAGATGGTGTTCTATATTTGGTAAATATAGCTTTTAGATTTGGCCTCAGTATTTAATAAGATTGTTCAGTTTTCCTCAGCTGTATATAGACCCAGCCATGTTGAAGTATTTCATGGTCTTTCATCTGGGATATTGAGATACATCTATATATGACAAAGAGAATCAGGAGTGAGAATTTATTTTCTAAATAACATTTCACAAGATCAAACATAATTTTTGAGGATGCTTGTCCCTTCAGTTACTAAAGAGACACACTGTATTTAAAAAGTTATTATACTTTACAAATGCCTCCTTAAGATTACATATTTAGCAAAATCAACTTCTGTTTATCTTCTGTTAAAGTCTATCAAAGTTTCATGTCTAGATTATCACTTGATCTTCTGAAGAATCTCTGTATCTTCAAGCCTTTCTTCTTACTATTTTCCCTCTTAGTGAACATTACTCGATATCCTTGCTTGGACTGAGTGTGACTTCCCATAGAAGCTCTGAGGTAATCATCCCTATATTTTGACTCTCCTTAATGTAGACTAGATACAGGATAGGATAAAACTTAGATTATAGCCAGTTTGTCATAAATGTTGATCTGAAGACAGATACTTTAATCCCATAGGTATTTCCCAAAACATTTATGATCTAAGTGCCTTAAATACCTCATTTATTCCTTCAGAACTTACAACAGCTTTGCAGGTTTTCTTTCATTCTCATTTGGGAAATTTCCATTGTAATCTATATATAACTCCTTTATAAAACCATTTACATCTTTATATCATTCTTATATTTTATAAACAAAAAATTCACAATCTATTGTGAGAATATTTATTCAGGGGTGGGAAATAAGCAATTTATATCCCCTTTTTCTAAGTTCTCAGTGGCACTATACTTCAAAATTATCATAGTTCACCCTAGAATAACAGTGAAATAATTGGTTTTACATACAGAAAATTGACAAAATGTTTCTTGTCTTTTTTCTTTTTTTTAAGGTTTTATACAGAGAGACAGGGTTTCTCTGTATAGCCCTGGCTGTCCTGGAACTCACTCTGTAGACCAGGCTGGCCTCGAACTCAGAAATCCTCCTGCCTCTGCCTCCCAAGTGCTGGGATTAAAGGCATGTGCCACCACTACCTGGCACGACAAAATGTTTCTTATGAGACTATAGACAGCCTGCAATCAATCACATTAAAAATACTTTACTCAGTATATCTTGAGACAAATTTATATTACCTAAATAGTTATTCCCCTTCCAAGTTGTACAAATAATGGCCATCCATGTCTCTCTTTTTTTGGATAGAGGTTTAGCAACATTTAAAAAGCCCAGCTGTGATTATTTTAATTCAACAAAGCTGAAGGTTTGAAAATGGTTGTGGTTTAATTTAGACGATAAAATAAGTCCTGTGCTGGATCTTCCTATCTTTGTATATTTATTTGTTTATAATGAAGTTTTACTAGATATTAATATCTTTTAAATTATTAACATGTTTATGCCTGCATAAAATTTTAAATATGGCCAGGCAGTGGTGGTGTATGCCTTTAATCCCGGCACTTGGGACGCAGAGGTAGGCGGATTTCTGAGTTCCAGACAAGCCTGGTCTACAGAGTGAGTTCCAGGACAGCCAGGGTTACACAGAGAAATCCTGTCTTGAAAAACAAAACAAATTAAAAACAAACAAACAAAAGCAAACAAAAATTTAAATATGTATATATCATAATTTAAAACATAGATATGTTATTCTTACATGAGTAAGAACAATGTCCAATATTAATAACATCTTCTGACCTAGGAGTAGTAAACTCTTTAAAAGTAACTTAGAATCTTAAGGGATAGAGACCATGTCATGCACTAGAAATAGGATAAGGTTCAAAGAGATATCACTGTACCCAGAACTGTATGTTTACATGTATCATATTTTTAAAAGTAGACATAAAAATTTAATTATACATCCTCATGTTACCTATTCCAAGGAAAGATTCAGGCCCATAGTATCATTTTATATTTATTTTACCTTTGTGGATACATTGATTAAATATATTTTTGTGCTTTCATATCAATTTTTAGGTTTACTTCATTAGGAACAAAATGAACTAGGGTCAAGTTAACAAGTTTAATTTACTTGTAATTGATTTGCTATTAAGTACATGATGTGAATAACAAACCAATTCTCATGTGTATATTCTACACGTAATTAATAAAAAGTCAAATTTTAATAAGCCATGAATTTGTGTCTATTGCTTGTCTGTGATTCCTGTTTCAGAATTTTCATTGTCAAGTGAAAACTTCACATAGAAATCTTTACTAAGCATATTTTTTAGGTTGGGCAGAAAGTAAACCAGACATGTCTAGAGCAGAAGAGTACTGAAGGACATTTTATCTCAGAGGAAAATTAGGTTCAGCAATAGCTGACAATGAGACTCAGCATAAGGAAGCATAAATGTTCTTTGCTGGCAGCAGTCTGTCTGGCTCTTGGCAAATTATTTTTTGATTATCTGTAGAGTTCTGTGAATATCAAAGTCTTTGCTTACTTTGTTAGTATGTTAGTTTTGGAGGCAAATGGCTGGAAAAACTTTTAGGTTTTTTTGGGGAGCCTTTATATAAGAGAGAAGCTATCATAATAAGAATAAAACAAACCATTAAGATATAAAATGAATACCTTGTAGGCCTGATATTTCTTCTTTGTGCAATAGGGATAATATTGACTCAGTGGGACCATCCAGAATAATGGTAGCCACCTTAACCCTGAGCCTAACCCTATCCTAACCCTCACCTCTTAATTTCCTAACCTCCTAAACCTTATGCTAATTCTAACCATAACTGTCTAATCCCCTAACCCTAACTCAAACCCTGCTTGTTGTGGGCTTTCTCTCTCTCTCTCTCTCTCTCTCTCTCTCTCTCTCTCTCTCTCTTTCTTTTTTAAATCTATTTATTTTAATTTTATATATATGAGTACATTGTAACTGTCTTCAGACACACCAGAAGAGGCCATCAGATTCCATTACAGATGGTTGTGAGCCACCATGTGGTTGCTGGGATTTGAACTCAGGTCCTCTGGAAGAACAGGCAGTATTCTTAACTACTGAGCCATCTCCCCAGGGAGAAATCACACCACACACAACTAAAAGATTAATTTTAAAAAATCTCTTTGATAACCGCTTGCTCCCACCTCTGATTTGTAGTGACATTTTTGAGAATTCTAGAATTTTAGTTTCTTTAAAAAACACAGAAATATGATAAGAATGTGCTTTTGTTATGATCCCAGGTGTAGGGATATGAGGCTGCTTCTGACTGTCTGCAGCCACTGACCATGATCATTAGCCTTGTGCTCTAGCAAAAGCATGGTTTTTACCAGTTACAGATTTCTGTAGTGATGTGACATTTAGAATTTTGGGAACTTTTTGGAGGGTACCCCAAAGACCCTGAGAGGCAGGATTGGTCTTTTAGGGAGATTGGTTGTGGTTTGTTAGTAGCTTAAACAAAAAGGAAAAAAAATCAAAATCAAGGATGTCTTTCTTCTGTATCCTTGTTTTCAGCTATCTGGTGTTAGCAGGTGAGGGGTAAGAAAAATAAGAAACCACAAAGCAGCAAAGACCAGCTACAGTGGTTAATGCTAGGAGCCAGCCTAGGACAGATTTTCCATTCCACATATGTTCTTCCCCTTAAGTCTCTTTTAGGTTCAGGACCCAGGTTATACTTTGAACAATTTAAACATGGACTGGAGACTGCAAGTCTAGCCACTTACACAGACGGAAGAGTTACACGGCAAAGATATCCCCAGGATTATTTCTTAAGTAAAATAGCAGGTCATTTTTCAGTGATAAGATCTTCAGTGGAAGGTCCCAGATGATGAAAAGCATAGGAAAAGAAAATCGAGTGGGGAGCTCTTGCCTAATGGATTATGCTAAGTAAGCTTCTTAAGAACAATACCATCTTGTATATGACTTACATGGGGGAAATGGAAGGACACGGGAGACATCTATGAAATCAGCAGAAAGATGAACAAACTATGAAGCTAGCAGAAACATCATACAATGGGACACACTCAAGAGAAGTCCAATCAAACACTGCTGCACAAGGGGAACTCAGGGTATCTCAGGAACATTCCTGACCAAGCCTACAGTGCCTTTGGGACTGATAACCATAGTCCCATGCAGCTGAAAAGAGTTGTGATATCAGAATCTGATGCAACCTCTCCCTTAGACTCTGGCCCCAGACCACCACCAGCTCTCCCAAGCATATTCTTGGTTTTCCAGGAGCTTTGTTTTCTCTCTATACCTTAAGGCCTTAGGGAAAGCTCCCAAGGCCTAGGCCTTAGACTGTTACTGGCTCTGACAAATATGTTCCTGGGTTTCAGAAGGAGCTATGACATTCTCTGTCTATGGGGTCCTCGGGGAAGGAAAGCCTAGTTTTATTTGTATTTATTTTTTACTTTTCAAATAGCTG
>NW_021612379.1:0-1036 GCF_004785775.1 Grammomys surdaster | reverse complement strand
CTACACAGGCAATGTGGTTGCTGATACCCAAATCAATACCACTTCTTGGATTTTCATTTCTAGACAGAGCTGGCCTTGAAAAGGGCTCTGCCTATAAGGGATATGAGTCATGGTAACTGACAGGTTTACTAAAGAATCATGTGATTCCTTGTTGACCTTGCCACTTCCAAACCCTGTGACCTGAAACAGATCCCCTAACTGCTCAAGGACCCTGTTTACTGAACTCATTGTTAATTTCCACATTGTGGGGACCTTAAAAAGAATAGTGGGTTCAAGAGTGGTGGAAATATCAGCCTTCTCTCAGCCTCCCTGCTTGGCTTATCAGTCCAAACACTGTGAATGTAGTTAAACAAGTTGAGCATATTTTAGTTTCATAATCCACATTGAAACTTGGCATGGAATCTGGGCAGACTTCATAACCACCAGGAGCACATGGCCTCCATTCTCCCCACTGGCTCCTACTGGGCCCCTTCTCCATTCTTTCTATTTTCTTGCCTGATCTGAAGAGTCAGCCATGGACACATAGATTCTGGGTAATTTGTCTTAGTTTGAGACTCTGGGTATGGGTTCTGTCTCTCCTTAGGACTCTGTGTATCAAGGTAAGTTCTTAATAGAGCTGTTTCCACCTCTGCAGCCCTAGATACCTTCAGGAGCTTCTAGCCCTTATAGGTCTCTGGGTCACTAGAGCTTATATAGGATATATGACTGTGAACAACACCCTGCCTCCTGCAGACCTTTCTCTGCTGAACAACCCCCTTTCCTAGCTGCAAAAGGAAGGTCTTAGGATACCACCACATCTGGCTGGACTGTAGCTTCCCCTCCAGTATAATGGAGCAGAGGCCTTGAATGAGTCCTATTGTTTCTGACCATCCACTTAAGTGAACTTCGGTTCTTGCTGATTATGAGCAGTGTGATCTTCTCTGCATGGTTGCTGGTCAAACTGATGGTACTGGTGCTGCAGCTGCACTCAGGGTCTTGGTCCTATGGTTCTTTGTCCCTATATCACCCATATTTGTGTTTTAAGTAACGTTGGTGG
>NW_021612378.1:1086-1836 GCF_004785775.1 Grammomys surdaster | reverse complement strand
AAGCTACAGGAAACCCACTCAGATCTACCTCTCAAGGACCAAATAGATGCCATCCAGATAAGTAAAGGTACATCCAGAACAGCTCCAGAGAAGCAACCTCCAGATGCTCCATCTCCTGTCACACACACAGCTGCTTCTACTGGACCTGTTCCTTCTGGCCTATCCTCAGATGGCTCGCTCCATAGACCCTGGACAGCAGGAAACAGCCAACTCTCCTAGGACCGTACAAACATCCTCCATACCCATTCTTCTAGGTTCCCCCTAAAGACATGTTGCCCCCAATGCCAGCAGGAAGTAACCAGATATCACAAGGACCCTATTCCTGCTTCGCCATCACCTCTTTCTAATTATTCTTTTTTAATTAAACCAAAATGGGAGAATGTTAGTATTCTGTCTAAACTCCACCTCCACAGTTATCTGGCAACACCCAGGTATATTCCTCCTCACAGTTACCTGTGCATACACAAATACAGTGGGAAAATAGCTAGGAAGATACCTGACATTGGCCTCTGGCCAACACATGCCTGCCTTTCATGTGTGTACACAGCACACATACCCCAAACACCCTTCAAAATAGTATCATTATTTTTAGTAGTTAGAGGTGTTTAGTGGGGGGAAGGTGTGAGGAAACACATATAGCAGACAGAAAAAGAACCTCAGGAAGCCAAATACACACACACACACACACACACACGCACACACGCACGCACGCACGCACGCACGCACGCACGCACGCACGCACGCACGCAC
>NW_021612378.1:0-1076 GCF_004785775.1 Grammomys surdaster | reverse complement strand
CACGCACGCACGCACGCACGCACGCACGCACGCACGCACGCACGCACACATCCCTTTAAAATATTATTATTGTTGGTGTCTTTTTGGGATTTCTTTTTTTGTAGCTGCCTGCAGCCACTGATCAACTGGTTCACCTGTAAGGGGGGCTGGGGGTGAAAGTGGGATGGAGGGCGAAAAGAGATGAAGCCAAGCCAAAGTTCTCTGATCAAGGCTCAAAGCTTTAACGTTCAACTCTCAATTTAAAGGGAAAGGCCCAATCTCTTAGTTTTAGCCAGAGATGTGTGGTGGAATCCGTTCTTGGTCACGGCTGGAGATATCTCAAGACAAGCCCAGGGGCTGTTCTTTTTCTAAGTTTTATGTAGCCAAGGTGGGTAACTCCACCTAGATCCTATAACTTGGTCTGTTGTGGTAAACAAAGTCTTTCAGGCCTGCTCAAGGCTGGGGGAAGCATACTTTTTTTTCAAAAATAAGTGAGTGTTTTGTTCATGAGTATGCCTGTCTATACACCATGCATGTGCCAGATGCCCTCAGAAATTAGGGTGTAACTCTGTTATTAGTGTTATGGATGGTTGTGAGCTGCTAAGTGGGTGCTAAGAATCTAATCTCAGTCCTCTGTAAAAACAATTAGTTATCTTAACCACTGAGAAGCCCCTCCCGCCTGTGTCCTTTTGGGTTTGGTTTGGTTTGGTTTGGAAACAGTGTCTCACTGTGTGGTCCCAGTTGGCCTAGAACTTGAGATCGGCCTGCCTCTGCTTATCTTTTGAAACTGTCTTTCTCAAGGCCCTGTTTGTCTTTAGCAATATAGCTGAAGATGACATTGAACACCGGCTCATCCTTTCTGATTCCCAGGTGCTGGGATTGTAGGCACGGACCACCACACCCTGTTGGGCTTTTTGTTTTGTTCTGTTTTAGATAAAAATGATCATGTTGAATTTGGTCAATTCAAGGTTTTTTTTTGATACTATTGAAAACTTTGTCTTTTTAAACTTTTTCAGTAGCAGAAAGAGAATGAAAGAAGTAGACAATCTTGACAGTATAAAAGAAGAATGGTAAGTTAACTCAAGCAATGATTTTGT
>NW_021612377.1:1590-3037 GCF_004785775.1 Grammomys surdaster | reverse complement strand
ATAGAATCTAAACCCCTGTGCACAAAGGGCAAGAGCCACATCCCTATACCAGACAGAAAAGTAATATGTCTTGAAATTTTTATTTGTTTCAGGATTGCCAGTGTGAAAATTCATTGAGTTGTACACTTAAAGCTTATAGGTTTTGTTTGGTAGGACATGGGTAATTCTCAGTAACAGGAGTGTCTCTGCTTTGTGTCCTGGCATATTGTAAGGATCTACACAGCTGGGAACTGGGTTACTATGCACAGCATAAGGCTAAACAACAGGAGTTATTGAAAGTTGGTGAGAACACAACTAGGCGTTTCTGCAGTAGCAGTATGTTCTCTTAACTACTCATCTACCTCTCTACAGCAATCACACCAGGGTTTACATAACTACCCGTAAGTCTAGCTCCATGGGTATAAGTAACTGCAGCAGTGTCTGGTCAAGATTCTGCCAATTTCAGAGCAACAAATGTCATTCAAAGAGCACCTGCTGCTGTGCCAGTTCCAGCAGGCTTCTTTTGGTCTATATCCATTCTTTCATTGTAGTTTCTCTCTGGTAGCAGTGCTGGAGGTGCCTGTCTTAGGGTTTTACTGCTGGGAAGAGATACCATGACCAAGGAAATTCTCATAAGGACAACATTTAATTTGTGCTGGCTTATGTGTTCAGTCCATTGTGATCAAGGTGGGAGCAAGGCAGCATCCAGGCAGGCATAGTACAGACAGTGCTGAGAGTTCTAAATATTCACCTTGAGGATGCTTGCAGAATACTCCCTTCCAGGCAGCTAGAATGAGATTCATAAAGCCCATACCTACAGTGACATACCTACTGCAAGAGGGACATATCCGCTAATAGTGCCACTCCTGGGCTGATCATATATAAATGAGAACAGTGCCCTTACCATGACTGAACCATGATACAACATTAGTAGCTATGTGATTGCTAGTCATTATCTCTCTGGTAAACTTGCAAGGAATGCAGTCCAACCATGTATCAGAGAGTGTAAAGCAGGGTGCAGAATCTACCAGTACTTCATGTTAGACAGAAACAAAATCTTGATGAACAGTGTAGCACCCCAAATCCACCTGTACCAGAAGCATGAGAACAGGTAATGAATGATGCAAAGACCCACACAGTGCCTCCCTTGCTGCTCAGCAGATGTTCCTACTATAAACTATTAAATTTCCATAATCACATGGGTTACTTTTAGGATGGATCAGGAAACCTAGTGATAAAACCAATTTACACCTTGGCAACAAAGTCTTTCTCAGCAGAGTAGAAATAAAATACAACTAAGATAGAATATTATTGAGAAGCATAATGGGAAACTACAAGTCACTAATAGTCTGTGTCTTGAAAACAGGAGGCACAATCAAAACCATTTAAGAAGGGTCTATGGCCACTTCCCTTCCTCCCCTGCCTGGTCCTGTGGGCTGGGGCAGACACAGAGTTGGTCTGCTCCTGT
>NW_021612377.1:0-1580 GCF_004785775.1 Grammomys surdaster | reverse complement strand
GCCTGGTCCTGTGGGCTGGGGCAGACACAGAGTTGGTCTGCTCCTGTCCTGTGGAGATACTGACTCCTGAGTCATCCTAGAGGAGCCACTGCACTCAGAGCAGCCGACACAGAGTTGGTCTGCTCCTGTCCTGTGGAGATACTGACTGAGTTATCCTAGAGGAGCCTCTGCACTCAGAGCAGCCGAGGAGCCACTGCACTCAGAGCAGCAGACACCAAGATTAGGATCATAAGACTACGGAGACATCTGGATCTGAGAAGCTCTGCAACAAGCAAGATAACTGGAAATACAGACTCCAATCTTACACAGTGAGGGCAGGCAACACTAGAGTTAACCAGATGGCGAAAGGCAAGCACAAGAACATAAGCAACAGAAACCAAAGTTTCTTGGCATCATCAGTACCCAGTTCTCCCAATATAGCAAGCCCTGAACACCCCATCACACCTGAAAAGCAGGATTCAGAATTAAAATCACTTCTCATGATGATGATAGAGGATTATAAGAAGGAATTAAGTAACTCCCTTAAAGAAATACAGGAGAGTACAAGTAAACAGATAGAAGCCCTTAAAGAGGAATCACAGAAATCCCTTAAGGAAATGCAAGAAAACACAAAGAAGGAATTAAACAAAAACATTCAGGATCTGAAAATGGAAATAGAAACAATAAAGAAAGCTCAAAGGGAGACAACCATGGAAATAGAAAACTTAAGAAAGAGATCAGGAGTCATAGACGCAAGCATCACCAACCGAATACAAGAGATAGAAGAGAGAATCTCAAATGCAGAAGATACGGTAGAAAATATTGACACAGTTGTCAAAGAAAATGCAAAATGCAAAAAACTCCTAACTCAAAACATCCAGGAAATCCAGGACACAATGAGAAAACCAAACCTAAGGATAATAGGTATAGATGAGAATGAAGAGTCCCAACTTAAAGGGACAGTAAATATCTTCAACAAAATTATTGAGGAGAACTTCCCTAACCTAAAGAACAAGATGCTCATAAACATACAAGAAGCCTACAGAACACCAAATAGAATAGACCAGAAAAGAAATACCTCCCGTCACATAATAATCAAAACATCAGATGCACAAAACAAAGAAAAAATACTAAAAGCAGTAAGGGAAAAAGGTCAAGTAACATATAAAGGCAGACCTATAAGAATTACACCAGACTTTTCACCAGAGACTATAAAAGCCAGAAGAGCCTGGACTGACATCATACAGACCCTAAGAGAACACAATTGCCAGCCCAGATTACTATACCCAGCAAAACTCTCAATCACTATAGATGGTGAAACCAAGATATTCCATGACAAAACCAAATTTGCACAATATCTTCCCACAAACCCAGCACTTCAAAGGATAATTGATGGAAAATGCCAACACAAGGAGGGAAACTACAACCTAGAAAAAGCAAGGAAGTAAACTTCCAACAACCCCCAAAGAAGATAACTATACAAACATAACTTTACCTCTAATAGCAAAAATAACAGGAAGCCACAATCATTTTTCCTTAATATCTCTTAACATCAATGGTCTCAATTCCCCAATAAAAAGACGCAGACTATCAGACTGGAT
>NW_021612376.1:1789-2278 GCF_004785775.1 Grammomys surdaster | reverse complement strand
GGTACAAGTGTTTCTGCTGTTAACCAAACACACTTCCTAACTGAAATGTCACATGTAGCATTATTTAGGTGTTTTCAGCTCTGTTGTACTTGCCTTTAGCTCTTCAAGTAAGAATGTGCTGAATTGTTAGCATCTTTACAATAGGGATGTTAAATATGTTCTAATGTCCTTTTCTGCTGGAATCTAGCAACTTACTTGGGCATTCTATATGAAACAATGAAACTTACATGGCCTGGTGGTACAAGTGTTTCTGCTGTTAACCAAACACACTTCCTAACTGAAATGTCACATGTAGCATTATTTAGGAGTTTTTAGCTCTGTTGTACTTGCCTTTAGCTCTGCAAGTAAGGATGTGCAGAATTGTATGTATCTTTACATTAGGGTTGTTCAATACATTTTAATGTGCTTTTCTGCTGGAACCTAGCAACTTACTTGGATATTCCATATGAAACAATGAAACTTACAAGGCCGGGTGGTACAAGTGTTTCT
>NW_021612376.1:0-1779 GCF_004785775.1 Grammomys surdaster | reverse complement strand
ATACTTCCTAACTGAAATGTCACATGAACATGATTTAGGTGTTTTCAACTCCGTTGTACTTGCCTTTAGCTTTGCAAGTAATAATGTGCTGAACTGTGTTTATCTTTACATTAGTGTTGTTCAACATGTTCTAATGTCCTTTTCTGCTGGAATCTAGCAACTTACTTGGACATTCCATATGAAACAATGAAAGTTACATGGCCGGGTGGTACAAGTGTTTCTGCTGTAAACCAAACACACTTCCTAACTGAAATGTCAAATGTACCATGATTTAGGTGTTTTCAGCTCTGTTGTACTTGCCATAGCTCTGCATTATGAATGTGCTCAATTGTGTGCATCTTTATATTAGGGTTTTTGAATACATTCTAATGTGCTTTTCTCCTGTAATCTACCAACTTACTTGGACATTCCATATGAAAGAATGAAAGTTACATGGCCGGGTGGTACAAGTATTTCTGCTGTAAACCAAACACACTTCCTAACTGAAATGTCACATGAACATGATTTAGGTGTTTTCAGCTCCGTTGTACTTGCCTTTAGCTCTCCAAGTAAGAATGTGCTGAATTATTTGCATCTTTACATTAGGGTTTTTCAATTCGTTCTAATGTGCTTTTCTGCTGTAATCTAGCAACTTACTTGGACATTCCATATGAAACAATGAAAGTTACATGGCCAGGTGGTACAAGTGTTTATGCTGTAAACCGAACACACTTCCAAAGTGAGATGTCACATGTAACATGATTTAGGTGTTTTCAGCACTTTTGTACTTGCCTTTAGTTCTGCAAGTAAGAATGTCCTGAAATGCTCGTATCTTTACATTAGGGTTGTTCAATATATTCTAATGTGCTTTTCTGCTGGAATCTAGCAACTTACTTGGACATTCCATATGAAGCAATGAAAGTTACATGGCTGACTGGTACAAGTGTTTCTGCTGTAATCCAAGCACACTTCCTAACTGAAGTGCCACATGTAACATGATTTAGGTGTTATCAGCACTGTTGAAATTGCCTTTAGCTCTGGAAGTAAGAATGTTCTGAATTGTTTGCATCTTTACATTAGGGTTGTTCAATATGTTCTAAAGTCCTTTTCTGCTGGAATATAGCAACTTACATGGATATTCCACATGAAACAATGAAAGTTACATTGCCAAGTGGTACAAGTGTTTCTGCTGTAAACCAAACACCCTTCCTAAGAAAATGTCACATAAACATGATTTAGGTGCTTTAAGCTCTGTTGTCTTTCCCTTTAGCTCTGCAAGTAAGAATGTGGTGAAATGCTCGTATCTTTACATTAGGGTTGTTCAATACGTTCTAATGTGCTTTTCTGCTGGAATCTAGCAACTTACTTGGACATTCCATATGAAGCAATAAAGTTACATGGCCAGGTGGTACAAGTGTTTCTGCTGTAAACCAAACACACTTCCTAACTGAAATGTCACTTGTAACATGATTTAGGTTTTTCCAGCTCGGTTGTCTTTGCCTTTAGCTCTCCAATTAAGAATGTGCTGAATTGTTTGCATCTTTATATTAGGGTTTTTCAATTCGTTCTAATGTGCTTTTCTGCTGGAATCTAGCAATTTACTTGGACATTCCATATGAAACAATGAAAGTTACATGGCCGGGTGGTACAAGTGTTTGTGCTGTAAACCGAACACACTTCCAAAGTGAGATGTTACATGTAACATGATTTAGGTGTTTTCAGCTCTGTTGTACTTGCCTTTAGTTCTGCAAGTAAGAATGTTCTGAAATGCACGTATCTTTACATTAGGGTTGTTCAATA
>NW_021612375.1:7335-36924 GCF_004785775.1 Grammomys surdaster | reverse complement strand
CAAATAGATCCATTCTTATCTCCTTGTACAAACCTCAAGTCCAAATGGATAAAGGAACTTCATATAAAACCAGATACACTGAAACTAATAGAAGAGAATGTGGGGAAGACCCTCGAATACCTAGGCACAGGGGAAAGTTTCTGAACAGAACACCAATGGCTTATGCTCTAAGAGCAAGAATTGACAATTGGGACCTCATAAAATTGCAAAGTTTCTGTAAGGCAAAGGACACTGTCAATAGGACAAAATGGCAACCAACAGATTGGAAAAAGATCTTTACCAATCCTACAACCAATAGAGGGCTAATATCCAATATATACAAAGAACTCAAGAAATTAGACTCCAGACAACCGAATGACCATATTTAAAAATGGGGTACAGAGCTTAACAAAGAATTCTCAACTGAGGAAACTCCAATGGCTGAGAAGCACCTAAAGAAATGTTCAACACCGCTAGTCATCAGGGAAATGCAAATCAAAACAACACTGAGATTCTAGCTCACACCAGTCAGAATGGCTAAGATCAAAAACTCAAGTGATAGGAAATGCTGGCAAGAATCTGGAGAATGAGGAACACTCTTCCCTTGTTGGTGGGATTGCAAGCTGGTGCAACCACTCTGGAAATCAGTCTGGAGGTTCCTCAGAAAATTGGACATAGCATTACCTGAGGATCCAGTTATACAACTCCTGGGCATATACCCAGAAGATAATCCAACATCTAACAAGGACATATGCTCCACTATGTTCATAGCAGACTTATTTATAATAGACAGGAGCTGGAAAGAAGCCAGATGTCCTTCAACAGAGGAATGGATACAGAAAATGTGGTAGATTTACACAATGGAGTATTACTCAGCTATTAAAAACAATGAATTCAAGAAATTCTTAGGTAAATGAATGGAACTACAAAATATCCTCCTGAGTGAGGTAACCCAATAACAAAAGAACACACATGGTATTCACTCACTGATAATTGGATATTAGCCCAGAAGCTTGAAATACCCAAGAGTCAACTCACAGACCACATGAAGCTCATGAAAAAGAAGACCAAGTGTGGGTGCTTCAGTCATTCTTAGTAGCAGTAACAAAATACTCAAGGGAGCAAATATGGAGACAGAGTGTGTGACAGAAACCAAAGTAGGGGCAGGCTGGAGACCATACCACCTGGGTATCCATCACATGTACAGTCACCAAATGTAGACACTGATGTGGATACCAGAAAGTGCATGCTGACAGGAGCCCCATATAGCTGTCTCTTTAGAGGTCTGAAAGAGTCTGACATATTCAGAGGCAGATGCTCACAGCTAACCATTGAACTGATCAAGGGGTTCCCAATGGAGGAGTTAGAGTGAAGACTGTAGGAGTTGAAAGGGTTTGCATCCCCATGGGGAAAGCAAGAATACCAACCAGAGCTCCCAGAGTCGTAACGACCAGCCTGGGAGTACATAGGGTGGGACCACAGCTCAAGTGGTATATGTAAGGGAGGATGGCCCTGTTGAGCATAGGTGTGAGAGGAGATCCTTGGTCCCACGACAGCTGGATGTCAAATGTGAGGGAATAAGAAGATGGGGCAGTGGGAGTGGTGGGTAGGTGGGAGCACATCATCATAGAAGCAGGAAGAGGGTGGATGGGATAGGGGGTTCCTGGGCATGAGGAGGGGAAAAATGGGGTAAAGGGATAATATATGACATGTAAATAAAATATCCAATAATAAAGAAAAAAACTTTTATGATGTACAGGAAAAGAATGATTTTTTTAAAAAAATGAAATGCAGACCAGACAATACAAAATGTTCAGCTTCTCCTTCCCTTCATTTCCTGAACTGAGGGCTTCACGTGAACTGGAGATCACCATGGAATCAAGTTACCAACATTTGCCCAGAAGAGGTGCATAGGCTCAGCCTTGTGAATGGAACATCAAGAATTGTGCTCACAAATCAAAATCACATTTTCCAGCCAAAGAAACCCTTCCGTCAGTGGAAGAATTTACAGATACATTTACATATGCTGTTGATGGTAATGATTATAAGAGACTAATACGGCATGTTTGAAACTTTATAGCATTCTTTATATGGATATACAATTGATGCTTCAATAAAGTTTATAGTTATGAATAAAATATGCATGTGTAATATTAATTAACAAAGAATACTTACTCGTAATGGTAATTTTAATGTAAATGTGTGATCCATAGGAGCTATAAAAGTATGCACTCATACCACCAACTGTGAGCATATAGTCACCAGCATTCGCTGTCGATTTACTTTTGATCTTAGCCATTCTGATATCTGTAAGAAGAAATCTCAGACTCATAATGAAATGAAATTCATGAAAAGTGATTTAATAATTTTCACATCAATGTACATGAATTATATTTTCATGACTTTGCATTCTCATATAAATATTATTCACATCTTATGAGACTGGAACTTCTGTTGGAAAACAAAGCCAGATTTAATAACACACCTGAGATCACTTATTACTTAAGATTGTGAAGGAGATTTTGCATAGACTTTGGTGATTTGTTATTTATAGGTCAAATTCATATTATACTTTTTTTCCCAACATTTTCAAAACTTCTTGTCTTTCAGGATCCAGAGATATTTTATTATGAATCATCACACTGTTCCATTTTATTGTTTCATTGAGTAAGGTCTGTGAGGAGGAGGCAATTAGTGGACAATCAAAATTACAATTTCTGAGGAAGTCTAAAGGTTACTCTTTCTGTCATCTCAGTCTCAGGGCAGCGTTCTGCTCCTCCAGGGTTTTTGACACACTCAGGATGTGGTTACAACACTGTGTCTTGCACAGTAATAGACTGCAGAGTCCTCAGATGTGGGGCTGCTGAGCTGCATGTAGGCTGTGTTGGAGGATTTGTCTGCAGTCAAGGTGGCCTTGCCTTTGAATTTATTATTGTAGTTAGTAACACCACTTCCAGGATAAATCTCTCCAATCCATTCCAGTCCCTGGTCAGGACTCTGCTTTACCCAGCTCATCCAGTAGCTGGTGAAGTCATAGCCAGAAGCCTTGCAGGAAAGCTTCACTGAAGTCCCAGGCTTCACTAGCTCAGCTCCAGACTGCTGCAGCTGAACCTGGGAGTGGACACCTGTGGAAAGAAAGGCAAAGTGGATTCTATTGTCACCTTACATCCTGTCTCCACTTCAGATTTGGAACTGGTCAGCACCTTACCTGCAGTTACTGACAGGAGAAAGAGAAACGCCCAGCTCCAGCCCATGGTTAGACTCAGTGTGTTCAGGAAGAGGACACTGATCATATTTTGTTTTCAGGACATCTCTCTATTTACTACCATAGACTCAGGTAATTTGCATATTCATAAGTAGCCATTTTTTAATATAAGAACCTAGTCTAGCTGGCAAAGAACTGGAGGGGAAGGACTGAAAAGGCACATGGGTCAGGCAGCAGGATGCTCAGGTCCAAGTCTCAATTCTCTCTGAGGAAATACATTCCATATACTATTCCCTGAGCTCTGAGCAGATGCAGTGGATGTAATTTCAGGGACTAAGCTCTCAAAGGATTTTTGGCCTGAGTCTGTTGCTCCTCTTTGTCACAATGTCATCAGATTGTCCTGTGATCAGATTGTTGTTATGATGATGATTAAAATGACGGAAAATTCCAAAAATTTTTGAAAATTTTCTACTTACTTTCAGATATATGAAATTAATGTTTGCCTTTCCAACACCTTATATACTTCAAAACTCACTACAATGACTAAAAGTAATGTCCTGTCTATATACACATAGAGTCATCACTAGTAAATACTGAGTCTCCTGAAATATTTCCCCCCAAAAGTGAATATATTTTGTCCATCACTCATCAAATGTTAAAGTCTTTCTGCTTGGAGTTGACACTCAAGGGCTCCTCCACATCCATGTTGTAATGCTTATAATATGTCATATTACTTGTTGGTGAGAAAGGGATACATATGCAGAAAAGTTCATATATTAATCTCAGAGGATGACTTACATAATTCAATTCCAAGAGACTGACCTGATATTGCTAAGCTTACCAGGAGACAGACATCTTTAACTGCTAAGCCATTTTGAGGTCTCCAATGTTGTAATTTTTTACTGGTTTGATTTGTGTGTTTGTTATGCTGGTAAATATAGCTACTGAGAGTTCATGTGAGCAGTAATAACAGGGCAATCCCTAGAGATAGAATTTTATGTCATTCAACCACATTCTCTGTATCTTACATCCTTTCTTTTCCCTGTTTTATAATGGTCTTTGATTTTTGGGAGAAAGGTTGTTACCATTGATTCATCTGTGACTGATTACTCTGTCAATCATTCTCACTAATATGACCACTCATGAATGTCTGCATCAGTCTTCACACACAACACGTGGGAACCTCTGTGATCAAGGCTCAATCTACTTGCTATAAATATAACTACTTATAAGGCAGTTGAACAAAATGACCTTTATCAATACAACTGAGATCTACTACAGCCTGAATCATCTCTAAACATGGGATTTAACCACACTTACCCAGGATGAAGACTTTCCTATGAAAATTCTTATATTTTTGTTTTTCCAGTGAAAACTCACCAAAAGTAATATACTAAATTATGTTGTATCCCAGCAATAGCCCTCCCAAACGTGTACTCAAATGACTATACATCTTACTATAGAGAAACTTACACACCCATATTTATTCACAGCACAGTATTCTTGCTCTATTCACAGCATATACAGGAAGGAATCTTTCCAGTTTTCCAAGAAATCATAAATAAAAAACGACAAAGTTGTACATATAGAAAAAGAAATATAACTCAATGGTAAAACATGAAATATGTAGTCTATAAGTGTATGCATGGAACTGGAGGAAATATACTGAATGGTCATCCATGTCCTTAGGAAAAGTGCTTCATGTTCTTATGTATTTATGTTGGAAGATTTGGTTACATTGTTTGTTGTATGTAATTGTAGAAGCCTAGAGTCTAGAATTAGGTCACTAATGTGTGAGGATTTTACAAAGATGATGTAATGAAATAGATATAAAAATAGAGAGTAAAATATTTTAAAATTGAGCAGATTATAAGAACCAAGATGTTTCATGACCCCAAGGAATGAGTGTCTTCCAAACACAATTGGTCTGATGCACATATGACTTCACGGAGACTGGGGCTGTAGGTACAGAGCCTGAACCAAGTCAACCCACATGAAATTCCCACATTGAGAAAGGAAAATGAACAGAGGCCCTCACCCTTATCCAAGTTGTTCTGCAATTGACACTCACATGCAAAAAAAATTAGTTTTCTTCAGTGGAATCTAACAGGAGATATTAAGCACAATTAATCATGGAAGAAATGCTTAGCAGTTGATAGCCAACAAAAATGTAGTCAGTGTTATTTCTGCAGATAATTTTTCCAATATCGCCTTCTTGAGATCTTTGTCTCATTTAAATTTACCTATCAGGCAACAGAACTCGGTTTAACTGTTCTCTCTCTCTCTCTCTCTCTCTCTCTCTCTCTCTCTCTCTCTCTCTCTGTGTGTGTGTGTGTGTGTGTGTGTGTGTGTATGTTGGTATGTATGTGTGAGTGTGTGTGTATGCGTATATATGTACGTGTGTATGCTTATGTGCATGTGTGTGTGTGTATATATGTGTGTGTGTGTGTCTCTGTTTGTGTGTGTGTCCTTTGTTTTGTTTGTGGTATTGTTTTTGTTGTTCACTTTTAATCCCCCTTCAAATTTCTTTCTTTTTTGTTTTTTCGCTTTCCTTTTTCAGAAAAAAAAAAATGTGTAGTTGGGTGAGATGGAAGGTAGGAAGGATCTAATACAAGTTGTGGGTTTAGGAAATCAGTTATTAGAACACATTGTATGATTTTATTCAAAAATTATGAAAAACACATAGAAACAAGTAAACAGACATCTGTGAAGTGTTTCACACAGAATCTTTACACTGTTTGAACATGGAGACACACATGTCATTCAGAGCAGGGGCAGATCAGTTAATATCCTTAATTAAGGAAACCAGAAAGGATACAGTGCCCCCTCCACACTTAAGTCATCTCTTTATGGGGATTCCTGGCCTCATTGTGCCCCCTTCTGGTTATGAGCTCCCATGCAGGTAGGTTTGTCATGGCACTAAAGTGGCACACTCTGGCATTAGAAACACATTATGCCTATAACTTCAGTGTTCATGAAGCTCAGCTAAAGGAATAAGTGGATCTAATTTAAATGGGGATAATGACTTATATATAATCAGAGATTTTAAGTGGTGCCAGTATCACTGTAACATCCCTCTAAAGCCAGGTTCTTCTTTGGTGACAGTTGGATCCATCTTTTGCAGTTCCCATTTCTAAAAAGATAATGACAGGAGATTACAGGGTCTTTCCTGTCTTCAAAAGGTTGTACCCAGAACAGAGAATCTGTTTTCAGAGTGTAAATCAATCACCCTACATTGTATAATAAACAAAGTAAAAAACTTACACAATGATGGTACACAGGACTGAGATTGTTGACATAAATAACTGAAAGGCTGCAGCAGCTCAGAACCTGGCTGAACCTTAGAAGCTGAAATAGTTTCAAACTCAGTGATTAAATAAGACTGCAGTTACATGAATGCATAATTAGTGACAATTCTGCTTAGGGAAAGTAAAAGGACAAACCAGTTGAAAGGTCTGAATCTCAGAGATCTCCCATGAGAATCACTCCATAATTGCAGGGACTATCAGAAATTGAGCCAAAAACCAAACAGCATAAATGTGCTGAACCAAAGCCCCCAGGACATATGTAGCAGGTGAGAAGCTCAGTATTCATGTGGGTTTCCCAAAAACTAGAGTAGATGCTACCCCTAGAGCTATTGCCTGTTTGTGGAATGCATTTCTCTAACTGGACTCCCTTGTCTGACCTAATGGGAGAGGATGACCCTAACTCTTCACAATCTTGATGTTCAGGGTTCAGTGATATCCTGTGAGGCTCTCACCATCTCAGAGGAGAAGGAGAAGGGAGGGAGTGACTGTATTTAGGGGGAACAAAAAGAAGGGGTGAAGCTATAGGACATTAAATGAATAAATAAATTAGTGGATAAAACCCCCCTTTGAATCTCCTAATTGTCATGTCCAATTAAAAATAAACTTTTCATTCTAACACAGGGTATTCCATATCACCTTTATAAACAGCCATTTCCTATGTGCTACATCTGTCTGCTCCGTATCCAGTGATGGACTTCCTTTCTCCAAATCCAGGACAAATCCTCCCTCTCTCTTTTTCTCTCCCACTTCTCCCTCATCCTTTATCTTCTGTCTTTGCCTCTTATCCCCATGCCCTCATTTCCTCTGGGGATATCAAGACTTCTTTATCCTGAGAACTTGGGTTCCAGTGTCTTGGGACCCTACAGACATAACTTTACCATCACCAGTGTTGTCCTTCAGCTGTCAGAGCAAATTTCTGATAATGTTGAAATGGTAAGAAATTTCAGATATATATGGTTGCTGTTAGTCCAAATTCATCACATCAGGAATCATGGCATTCATCTCCTTTCTCAGAGACACATGAATACAGTAGCTATAACATAACTACTGTCTGGGAGACTTGAAATATATAATTTACCTCCAACATTGATTTCAGCTCTGGTGTAATCAACTCTCAGGTTATGTTGGGAATATTCTTGAGTTGTGCCCATTTTTGTACCAGCGGTCATGCTGCTCTTCCAATGCTGCAATATCATAGCCACTGGTGTCTGCCTGCCATAACATTCAGGGGGTTGAGGATCAAAAAGGGAGAACCCTGCTCTTGAACCTCAAGGTAGGAAGGCAGATTATCATGTTTTTTGATAATAAGCCTAGAAATAAAACTTGAGTTCTATACTATTGTTCTAGAACACATAGCACAATCGTTACAAATAGCAAGGGTTTATAGATATAGTATCTGCTGTAACAGAACTGACATAAGAAATTCTCGATCAAGTTTAATAAGAAAACTTAAAAATGAGCAAGAAAATTTCACCTTAGCAACAAATCCTTGCTGAGTGTTTTATGTTAAGTGTTGATCATTGAGTGATGGGACCTTGGAATTCAGGGCTGTGCTACTTTGTCACAGCTAGAGGATCAGGATTGGAGTGATTTTGATGAGTAAATTGATTATTTGCATGTCCTCCTTCTGTATGATGAGCTCCTTGTTGGAAGCTTAGAAGATCTGAATGCCAAGAGAAGATAAATGAAACAAAACAAAGAAAATAGAAAAAATTATACCACTATCTATACTTTAGTGTGCATATAGCATCTTTTACAATATTTTCTTTTTGTTACTGTTTCATTTCCTTTTTATTTAAAAATAGACTCTTTCCTCATATAATCTGATTATATTTGCCCTTCTTCTACCCCTTCCACTTCCTTCCCACCTCTTCTCCTATCTTGACCTACATCTTTCCTGTCTTTCGTAAGAATAGGTTCCTATGAGATAAAAATAAAACAGAGCAAAATAAAATGCCATTAGCTAAAACAAAAGCTATTACACTGAAGATGGACAAGGTAAATCAACAAAAGGTAAGAGCGAGTCCCAAGAGAAGGCACAAGAGTCAGAGGCACACTTGTTCAACCATTCAGGAGTCCCATAAAAGTACTAAACTGAAAAGCATGACATATACAAAAAGGACATAAAATAATCTTTTCCTGAAGCAGACATGGGTGAAATGATGTTTTGATAAGGAAAGCACATGAAAGAACTTTCGATGAAGGAATATCCATATGACTTCGTAGACAGTGAGAGACTACTACTGAGCGTTGGTTTGGTTTGCTCTACCTAGTTATTATCAGCTAACAACAGGCATATATTGGTTCACCTTATATAATGTTGAGCTCAACTTTTTAATGCTGACATTGATAGAAACTCTCCCAAGAACTGTTTCTGAGGTTCCTGTAGCTGCTTGCTGCTTCAGCGTCCTCAGTCCAGTTTGTTAGTCTTCAGATTTCTTCACATTTGAACTACAGGAGCCTGATGTCTGCCTGCCTACAGCACTGGTCTGTGACTGCTGAATTGTGTTTGGTGTTTGCTATAGGACTGAACTGCTGCCAAAGAGGATTAAGCTTACCCCCACAAAGAATTATTGCTGAACAGGTCCACTTCCCCCACATCTTAATACCTTTCCCTACCATTATCACTGTTAGGTGGAGGTCTAGTGGAGAGGTTGAACCTTTGTTAAAACTAGGTTGCAAAAAAATATACTGAAACCCCATGGTGGCTCTGTGTGCTTGCAAATTCAGTCTTAGTGAGTTCATATGACCTTGGATCAGTTGTGTTAAAGGCTTGCAAATTCTGGTGTTTGCCATCCCTTCTGGCTCTTATTCTTTCTGCTTCTTCCTTCTCAGGGTTCTCTGAGCTCTGAAGGGTACTATTTGATGAAGATAATCCACTCTGAACTGTATTTTCCTGGTTTTGGTTTCGTTTCATTTCGTTTTGTTGTTTTGTTTTTGGTTTGGTTTTTTGCCTCAATGTCTAGGTGTTGGTCTCTGTTCTTTTTTACATCTGCTTCAAGAAGGTTTTCTGCTGATGCCTGAATCAATCACTAATCTACAACTATAGTGAAATATCATTGATATGATTAGGTGTCATTTTTATTTACATTGTTTTCTTTACAAGTAGTATTTGGTTTTTTCCTAGGTCTCTGAACAAGGCCCCATTGCAGAAGACAACACACATACAACTCATTGAACATGAATTCAAGTGTCTTTGGGTACAACCCAGGCTACCAAAAGAGAAATGTAAACAGCAACACCACATGAATCACTTACAGATCTAAAATCTGTCCTGCCTGAAAAATGTGGTAGGGTGATAGACACACAAAGCTTGTAGGAGTAACCAAAAAAAATATCTCATGTAACTTATAATTTACACACTGAGTGAGATGAAACCCATACCGAACACACTTGATTATGTAGTTATAATATAATCCAAATGGTCTTATGTCACTTTGCTTTTGCCCACATGTATCCTTCAGACTTAAGAAAGCATTTTAATAAAATGTTGATAAACTCACAAGAATTAACAATCTTTTATGAATGTAGAATACAAATATTAAATAAAGAAATTGTCAGAGATGACACAACTCTGCATTGATTTTTGCATGACCTGTGCATGATATGTAAGACTACAAAATGTGCTAAAAATGTAAATTATTTGCAGCATTTTCTTCTGAAGATAAGATGTAAAACTCTTGAACACGTGTATATTTTATTTTCTGGTGAGATCTGTGTTTTATATAGCATTCTTATCCTGCAAACAAGTCAATTCTTTTAATTATTTTTAATTATATTCTATTATTCAAATATTTCTTGATATTTCAAAGTAACATGTCTGTTAATATGAAAAAAAAAGAGACAAAGAAATCTAGAGCCTCCACTCTACCATCCAGGACTTAAAGTCTGGCCACATGAGCAGATGTGATATTTATATACAGCAAATATATTGTCAAAATTCTTTGTATTATTCTCTCTCTCTCTCTCTCTCTCTCTCTCTCTCTCTCTCTTTCTCTCTCTTTCTCTCTCAAAATCAGTCACTTAAAATAATAATAAAATAAAAGATGAAAAAAAAAACAACTGGAAAGGGAAGAAACATACAAATGGAAAAGTACCAAAGAAAACTCACAAGAAACAAAAAGCCAGGGGCCTTTCTGGGATGGTTGGCTTTTCCTGTATGGAAAGAGAGAAGGAGTTGGTGTTGACAGAGAAGGAGTCTGTGGTGACAGAGTGACCAGCAGAGGAGATAAGAAGTTAGGAAGAAGAATGAGGGAGCCAGACACTATGCTCAGGGGAATCTGTCACCTACTTGCTAGCAATCAGACCACTTCCTTGGCTTTGACTAGCAATCAATTTCTGCTGCGTGGACTTACTAAAAACCAGCTTATTAACTCATACAAGTTTCATAGAACAAAGACAGACTGAAGTTTATCCAAGTGGTACAGAATATATTTGTGACTTATCATTGTACGTCCAGGGATAAAAGTTCAGTCACAATTAGAAAATACAAACAGAATAGAATATTATTAATGTTATTAGTGCTATAACTCAAAATGTCACCTCCAAATCTAACACATTTAATATATGGTAGCCTGTATTTAGGTTTGTTATTTATTTGAAAGCACTCCAAAAAAACCAAATAATACCTGAAGAAGTTTTTTTTATGAATACTGAATACTAATACCAAATTTCTTTTAATATATGTTTCACCATCTACACTATTAAGTAGGAAAAGTTTATTTTAGTCAACCAATCTTATTTACTGAGGTCTATTCATAAGAGGTGTACCCTAAATGAACCACTATTTTTAAAGAACATTTTCGGGGACTACCTAGCCTATAATAAAATGAGACCTTGAATCTGTATCCTATTCTCCTGACCAGTCTGAGATTGTCAATTTACCCTGCACCAATTACACTGTTTGAGTTAGCTCAGGGGCAGACACCCCAAGAAGTTTTCTAAAGCAATGGCCTAATCTAACTATGTTCTTATCTATGCATTGCCAAGAGCTATCTAGGAGAAGCTAAGAAGTAGCAGGTAATCTTTCTGATATGATTCCCCCAGGGACTGTAAATCATCATGGCTTTGCTCGTTTAAGTAAAGTCAGGGAGATTATATTTGAGAAAAGATTCCTGATATTAATAAGCTTTTCCTGTTATTAAAAAATATTAACATAATCGCTTGTTATTTGCCCACACTTTTAAGATTTCTGAAGATCAACAAACATATACAGTCTTATAGTGATTCTATATAGACAAATAGATGGTTTCTTAATCTTAATGATGTTCCTATCAAAATTCCTATGACAATATTATTAATTATTAAGGTCTTTTATAATAGGACTTCTATTAGGTGTAAACAGAGGTTCTTGACAATCTGCTGACCTCTTTGTAACCTGTATGGACAGACCTATTCTTAGTAACTCAGAATGATTATATCAGACTTCTCCCTCCACAGACCATTGTGAAACCTTACTGGAGATATCACATGCACTTTATGGCCTACTGTCCTTTATGTAAGAAGCCACCTTAGATTCTTGGCCTTTTAGATATAGAAACCACCCTCATAGTCCAAGAATTTTGGAAAAACAGTTTCTACATAGTCACACCTAAATCTTCATTGTACAACTGCCATGAGAATGATTATGGAAATTAATGTTGACTGCAGACCCTTTTCTAATTCTATTGTCTTTAAATATAGCTACAATAAACTACCTGTTCTTAGACTCCCTGAAGTCTGATCCATGTTGGATATGTCAATCCACACCCAGTTCTCAGTCTCATCTCATCTCTTCTGACTGACAACTTCTGGGATCCCCTCAAGAGAACAACACCTAAACAACTCTTTGAACATGGAGAATTGAATCTCATCTAGAGCCTTCACATCTGCAGACAAATGTTTATGATCCTGGAAGGCACTCAACATGCTATCAATGGAGAAAAATAAACAGGAAACCAGCTTTAAAAAACCTTTGACCTAAAGAGTGTCCTGCCACCTGCCTGCAAGTTACACTATTACAAAAATAGCACAAATCATGTAGGAATAATCAACCAAGATTCGATTTGATTCAGAGCCCATTCCACAAACTGGAACTCATACCTAAAAATATTTGTTTGACCAACAACTTGTGAATAGATAGTTTAGGGACGTAGGACAAAAAACTGATATTATTCTCTTAAAGGTTTATAGAAGAAAATTACTCCTATATGAAAAAATAAGTTATTTCAAATGAAATTACTTTATGCACTTAAAGGTTAATAATGGAAAATATATTACTAAAAATGTAAGCACACACACAAACAAACACACACAAATCAGCTAAAATCCTAGCAATTTATTGCATATTGCAATACAACTTGGCATTATGCATTTTATATATGCAGCATTCTAAAGTCTTTTGATTTCTGTCCGCTAAAAATCCTTTAAACAATTTAAACAGAGAAAGGAGTCTTAAAGTATGGGCACTTACATAGATAAATGTGGTATATACACAACAAAGAGGATTTCAGAATTCTTATTTATTAATTTTCTTAGATTTTCTCTATTTTGCATTGAAAATAAATTGTTTTCAATATATTCAGATTACTGATTTCTCTTCTTCATCTCCTTCCATAGAATATGAAAAATCAACGCCCTTTCTTTATCTAATGAGAAATACAAACAGCACCTAAAATATTAAAAAAGAAAAACAAAAGAAAAGAAAACAAACTGGAATAATGACAAAACAACAAGCAATCAGAAAAAAGCACCAAAAAACAATCACAAGAAAATCATAGAGATGCAGAGACAAACATGTTCACAAGTACACTATAGGACAAAGATGGGTACCAGGTATAAAACAAACTGTGAAAATTGATGCTTTTTCAGAATAGGTCCATGGTCTCTAAACAGTAATGACTGGAGAAATGTTTATTGAGACTGGGACCACTTATATGGGGCCAGATATTAACATATAACCTCAGAATCTACCTCAGTTAGCACATACATATTTTGAGTTAATAAATGAGTTCTGTGAAAAGTGAGTTAATATCATATTTGTCCACCATTGTGTCTGAAGCCATTTTGCCTACTTCTGTGAAAGGTGATCTGTCAGACAGAGTCAAGGCAGGAGGGCTGAATGTTCTTTTCATCTTGGAGGAAGCAACTGGGAGGTTTCTTGATGGGAAAAGATGTGTAATGTATGTCAGCAATTGTCTCTGCCAGATTGTGACTCTTTCCCACTATGTAAGTATATTATGATGGTTTGCGTATGCTCAGCCTAGGGAGTGGCACAATTAGAAAGTGCAGCCCTGTTATAGTAGGTATGTCACTGTGGGCATGGCTTATAATACTGTCATCCTAGCTTACTGGGAGTCCTTATTCTGTTAGCAGCCATCAGAAGAAGATGTAGAACTCTCAGCTTCTGCTACACTATGCCTGCCTGGATGCTGTCATGCTCTCCCACCTGGATGATACTCAACTGAACTTCTAAACCTGTAAGCCAGTTCCAACTAAATGTCCTTCATAAAACATGCCTTTGTTATGTTTTCTGTTCACAGCAGTAAAACCCTAAATAAGACAGAAATTGGTACCAGGGACTGGGGTATTGATGTGATAGGCCCGACTGAGCATTATTTTTTTTTTCGGAAGACTTTTTTGGAACTTATATTTGGAAAGCAATGGAAGGCTTTAAGTGGGGCTTAATGGGCTATCCTAGAAGGAATGTGGAAGACTTGTTGCTGTGTGTGATTTGAACTGTGTGACTCGGCCCAAAAGATTTCAGTGAGTAGAATTTCACTATGTGGCCGACAGTCAGTTTTTGTGGTATTTTTGTGAAAAATGTGATTAATTTTTGTCGTTGTCTGAAGAGTCTGCCTGAGCCTAAGTTGAAGAGACTCATTAATTGCACTGAAAAAGGAAGTCTCAAAAATACCCATCATAGATATTTTTTCTCTGGTTAAGTCTCGTGAAAAGAAGTTTAAACAAGCATAGCTAGCTGAGAAGGGGAAAACATAAAATATATGGTTCAAGCATTGAAAGGGTACCAGGGAATGAAAAGAGGATCGATCCTATGTTCAAGGATATTGGATTGAATTAAGGGACTAGTGATCTTGGGGCAAGATCACACCCAGCTAAGTTTAGGTACTACAAGCCTTTAATCACAAGAGGCAAAGACAAGCAAATCTCTGAGTTCAAGGCCAACCTAGAGCACATTTTAGGTAAACAAAAACTTAATTCCAGGCTTAGTATAAGACATTTAATGCCAGTGCTTAGGAGACAGGCATGCAGATCTGAGTTCAAAGTAGTCTTCAGAGCAAGTTGAAGAACAGCCAAGCTTAGGTGGTGAAGAAATTTGAAAACAGAAAGGTGGTGATTATGGAATAGAACAAGGGTGAGGGCATTTTCCAACCCCATTAAGCAGCAGAACTCAGCACTTTCAGCCATGTGCCTCTGGCTTTAAAGTAGAGAATAGAAGGGATTACTGGGACAATTCATGCTGGTTAGCTGGAGCTAAGAAGTTAGTGTTGATTCCGAAGCGACTAGCATCACTGAGATGACATCTTCTCTAAAGTGTACTCAGAGAGCACAAAAAAGTTGTGTTTCAGAGGCAGCCAAGGTTGTAACTTGCTATAACTGTATTTGGTAATGTGTATAAGGCACCCAGGTGGTACTGATTTTGAAGGCATTAAGGGATCATTAAATGCAGCTGAAGCTTGGCACACTGAGAGGCCCTAGAAAGCTACTGGTGAAGGTACAGCTTCAGTTGTAGTTGATGTCCCAGGACAGAAGGGGTCATGTAAAGGATTTGAGCCTTGGCACTATGAAGAGAGTGTATAAGAGGCTATTGGTTAAGCCTAGTTGCTGTAGAAGTAACCCATGCATTGGAGATGCCATTACAAAGGGATGATCACCAAGAACAGCAGTGGCAGTGGAGTGGATATTCAGGAGCTTAGTGCTACAGAGGTTAGAACTGGAGAAGTGACATCAGCCCTTTGGAGGAGCATAGAAAATCATGTGTGGGCCCCAGATATTGTACTTACAAGATGTGAGGTTTAAGTTGCCTTGGAGACCCCAAAATGTTCAAGATGCCAGAGACATTTGTTATCTCCCGAGGAAAGCTGGATAACAGAGAGTGGAGTCAGCCCAGGAGAAAAAAGTTTGTTGCAGTCAACAAAGATGAAAAAGGAGTTGGAGATCTGAGGACTCCTTTGACATCAGCTACGGAAATTCAGAGTTTAGAGTTTGTCAAGCTTGATTCCTGTCTTACTTTGGGAATTATAGTTAAGTGATTATGAATCATAGAAGAGACTTTGAACTTGGACTTTTAACATTGATGAGATTGCTATAGACTATGGGGACTTTGGAAATTGGACTAAATGTATTTTGTATTATGCTATGTTTAGGTATGGCCCTCATAGTCTCAAATATTTGAACAAGACTATGGGGGCCAGGGAGTCGTATGTAATATTTTGTGTATGCTCAAGCCAGAGAATTGCATTATTTGAGGTTGTGGCACTTTTAGAGAAGGTGTGTCATTCTGAGTGTGGGCTATAAGATTTTTACCTTCCTGGAAGCCAGTTCCTTGCTAGCACATTTCAGATAAAGATTTAGAAATCTCAGCTCTGACTGCACCATGCCTGCCTGGAAGATACTGGTCTGAAACTCTGAAACTGTAAGCCAGCCCCAATTGAATGTTGGTCATGTTACAGTAGTTAACACTCAACTAAGACATATATAAAGCCTATGAGAACTAAATTCAGGATTGCTTTGGTATTCTCTTGACAGCTCTCTGATTTCTAACCTTTGTCTCAGAGTCTTCATTTACATCTCTCCTATAAGCATCTTCACTACTACCTCAGAAGACTGTTCAACTTGGCACCTACAGGAGAGATGCAGCTATGCATTCTCATACAAAATCCTCTTATATTCTAAGAGCCTGGAAATTCTGCCACACCACACACCACAGTTAGCAAAACATAGAGAAGTCATGCAAGACCTTAAGACTGAGAAAGGGCTTCTTGTTTGCTCAGAATTTGGTGGAATTTTACAGGTCAAATCATATTAGACTTTATTCCCAGCTATTTCAAAGAAAGTTCTAGTCTTATTCACAATCATGAGACATTTTTATCATACATAATCACATGTTGCCTTTTTTGTTTTATTAAAGAAGAAATATATCAATGGATGATGTTACTGATGATGACATGGACAAGATATGTGTTACTTTAGGAGTATCCTAAATCAGTATCACATAATTGATAGATGTCCTTCTGCAAAGCTGACCAAAGCACAATAGGTCTCTAAGGAACAAACACTAAAACGGACATTCAAAAAGACTGCACCTGAGCAAGTTTTCAAACTTATCTTCTTTGAGTCTTCTCAGTTGCAGGGCAGCTTGATGCTCCTTCTCCAAGTTTTTTGACATGCTCAGGATGTGGTTGCCACACTGTGTCTTGCACAGAAATAGACCGCAGAGTCTTCAGATGTCATGCCGCTGAGCTCCAAATAGGCTGTGCTGGAGGATGAGTCTGTAGTCAACGTGGCCTTGCCCTTGAACTTCTCATTGTAATTATTATCATAAGGATGAATATTCCCAATCCACTCAAGGCTCTTTCCATGACTCTGCTTCACCCAGTTTATGTAGTAGCTGTTGAAGTCATAGCCAGAAGCCTTGCAGGACAGCTTCACTGAAGCCCCAGGACTCACCAACTCAGCTCCTGATTGCTGTAGCTGAACCTCAGAGTGGACACCTGTGGAGAGAAAGGCAAAATATTTGTCATTGTCACCTCAGTTCCTATCTTCTCTTCAGTTTTGGAACTGATGAGCCCCTTACCTGCAGTTACTGACAGGATGAAGAGAAAGTTCCAGTTCCATCCCATGGTTAGACTCAGTGTGTCCACGCACTGGAGAGAGGACAGAGATCATAGATGGTTTTCAGTTTGGGGACATCCCTGTATTTACTGCCATAGACTGAAGTAATTTGCATATTCATGAGCAGGCTATTTCTTAGATAAAAACCTAGTCCATCTGGAGAACTGGAGGGGAAGGACTGAAAAGGCACATGGGTCAGGCAGCAGGATGCTCCGGTTCAAGTTCAAATTCTCTCTGAGGAAATTAATCACATATACTTACTGTGAACATTAGACTGATGCTATGGATGTAATAATAGTGACAAATCTCTCAATAGATTTTTGGACTGAGTCTGATGCTCTACTCGGGGATATGTTGACATGTTGATTTACAGATAGTGGAATGTGATGCTGCTGCTGTTGTTGCTGCTCCTGCTGCTGCTGCTGCTGTTGCTTCTGCTGCTGCTGCTGCTGCTGCTGCTGATGATGATGATGATGATGACAATGGAAATTTCTAACAGCTAATTTTTTTTTAGTTTTACAGATTTTTTCACATATATGCAATTGATATTTGTGTTTCCCACTGGGTATATACTACTTCAAAACTCACTGAAATGACTAAAAGTAAATGTGCTTCAAAAACCTTTACCTATCAATGATTATTGCAGGAAGATAATCAAAAACTAAATGATAGTGGTAGACATAGATGTGTCAAGAAATGATTTTATCATTAAGACATGGTTTTATATATTTAACCACTCATGAGCGTCTGCATCAGTCTTAAGACACAGCATATATGAGCCTCTGTGATCAAGGCTCAGACAATATACTGGGTATAAACATAAATATTTATAAGACAGTTTGACAACACGATGCTTAGCAATACAACTATGATCTATATCACCTCCAAACATTGGCTTTCACCACACTTACATGGGATGAAGACTTTCCTATGAATATTCACCAAAAATAAATAAAATTATGCTTTGTCCCAGCAATTACCCTCCCAAACATGTATTCCAATGACTCTACACCATATTGTAGAGACGCTTGCACACACATGTTTATTCACAGCATGTTAATCATGCTCTATTAATACCAATATAGAGGAGTAAATCATCCCAGGTTTCCAACAAAGCAAAAATAAAACATGACAAAGTGGAATACATAGAAAATTGGATATTAGTGGTAAAACATGAATTTTGTAATCTATAAGTATCTGCATAGAAGTCAAAAATATACTGAATAGATCACCCATGTTCATAAAGCAAGTGATTCATTTTCTCACTCATATGTGTTCCAAGATGTGGATATTTTGTTAGATATATTGAATTGTAGAAGCAGAGATACTAGAATTGGGACAGAAGAGTATGAGGATTTTACAATCATGATATAGTAAAATAGAGTTAAACAGAGTAAGAAAAGTTTTAAGACTGAGAAGATTATAAGAGTCAGAGAGGTTGACTGACTTCAAGGAATAAGTGTCTTCCAGACACTACTGGAGTGATGTGCATATGAATTAACAGAGGCTGTGTCTGCAGATATGGAACCTGAACCAAGTCAACCCACATAAAATCTCCACGTTGGCAGATGGAATTGGACATGAACTATGACTGCTAACCAAGGACTTCTGCAACTGACACTCACATGCAAAGGAAAAATTAGTTTCCTCCAATGGAGTTCATAGGAGGATGCTAAGTACAATTAATCATGGAAGAGCTACTTAGCAGTTAGTAGCCATAAGAAAATGAACTCGATGGTACTTTTGCAGACATTTTTTCTAATATTACCTTCTTCAGTACTTTTTGCCTCACGTTTTGCATATAATCATGGCTAAAGTGTTGTCTTACTGGTTTTCGTGTGTGTGTGTGTGTGTGTGCATGTGTGTGTGTCTGAGTGTGTTGTTGTTGTTTTTAGATTGTTTTGTTTAATTTTTGTTTGCTTTCAATCTCTTTGTAATTTTCTTCTATTCTTGGTTTTTCAGAAAGAAAAACAAAGTGTGTAGTTGAGTGAGTTGATAGGAAGGAAGTATCCACAAGAAGTTGACCATGAGGGAATGAGTTATTAGAATACAAAGTATAATTTCTTTCAAAATATTAAAAAACAAAGAAAAACAAGTAAACATAAGTCTATAAAGTGTTTAACAAAGAATCTTTATGGGGTTTGAGCATGGAGACACCACATGTCAGTTACAGCTGGACAGATCAGTTAATACACTTTAAAAAAAGAAAAGGAAAGGAAGGAAACCACAGAGGACAGTTCTCTCCACAACAGTTCATCTCTCTATGTGGATTATTGGTCTCATTGTGATCCCTGCTTGTTATGAGCTTCCATGAAGATAGTTTTGTCATGGCTCACAAATAAGTTGCATAGTCAGGCTTAAAAAATAACTTTCCCCATAACTCCAGTGTTCACAGAATTCAGCTTATGAGTTAAATGGCTCTAGTTTACCTGGGGATAATGATTTATGCTTCAGTAATTTTAAGCTGTGCCAATATTACTACAATAACCCTCTCAAAGTCAGATTACTCCTTGTTGGTAGTTCAATCCAATTCTTCCAGTTCCTGTTGCTGAAAAAGGTAATGGCAGGAGATAACAGGCTCTTTCCTGTCTTCATCAGGTGAAAGTTGTGGCAGAGCACCTGTGCTCAGAGGGTACATCACTCACACTACATTGTTTAATAGAAAGAGTGAAAAGACTTTCACAATAATTGTACACAGGGTGAAACTTTTGATATCAACAACAAAAATGTTGAAGCAGATCAAGACTTTTCTGACCCTTAGAGGCTCAAGCCATTTTGAATATAATGCTGAAATAGGCCTTCATTAACAAGAATGGATAATTAGAAAAAAATGCTTACAAAAGATGAAAAGGATCTACCAGATAAAAGTTCTTACTCTTAGAGATCAGCAATGAGAATCACTCCATAATCGCAAGGGCTCTCAGGGACTAAGACACCAAACAAAGGGCATACATGGGTTGGAAAAAGGCCCCCAGCACATGCATATCAGATGGTTTGCTTAATCTTCATGTGAGTCCCTGAATAACAGGAGTGGGGGATTTCCCTAAAGGTGCTTCCTGTCTTGGAATACATTCCCTTAACTGGACTCCCTTGTCTAGCCTCAGTGGGAGATGATGTCCCTAAACCTGCAGAGACTTGGTGGGTCAAGGTTGGGGGATATCCAATGGTGCACCTACCATCTCATAGAAGAAGGGAAGGGACTAGAAGGAGGGACTTGTTTATGGAGAGCCAGTGGAGAAGGTAGTAATTGGAATGTAAAATCAATCAGTCAATCAATCAATCAGTCAGTCAATCAATCAATCTCCCTTTGATCTCCTAATTAACATGTCCAATTAAAAATAAACCTATCATCCTCACATAGGTTGCCCATTTTACCATGTAAACAGCAGTTTTCCTTTGTATTGCAACTCTCTCCTCCCTATGCAGACTAAGTTCTTCCTTTGTCTCCCTCAGGGAAAAATTTCTCCTCTTTCTTGTTCCCTTCACCTTTTACCTTATTCTTTCTGCCCTGTCTTTGTCCCTTATTCCTGGTCCTAAGTCTGTCGTGATAACACAAGACCTCTTGGTGCTGGGAACTTTGGCATGATTTTCCTGGGACCCTACAGGCATGGCTTTACCATCACCAAGGTTGTCCTGCCATTGTCAGAACAGATTTCTGAGAACAATGAAATGGAAAGGAACAAAAAGGCATATGGTTGTTGTTATTCCAAAACAGTCATATCCAGAATCATGGACACTCATGTTCTTTCTCAGAGACACAAGAATATAGTGTCTATAGCAGTCTGGAAGATCTCCAATACAGATAATTTACATCCAACTCACAGATTTGTTGCATTCAGTTGTGAAGTTTTGTTGGGAGAATTCCTGAATTATGTCCACTCCTGTATGAGCAGTCATGTTATTCTTCCACTACATCAGATTAAGAATCTTTAATGAATGTTGGATGCATAGGTTAAATTGAAGAAATTGGATCAGAAGACATAACATTTTATGGATTATTTAATTATGAATACTGCATGATACACGATAACTGAAAAATAGGCTAAAGGAATATAAATAATGTGTAGCATTATGCTTCAGTAAATAACTTTGTACTGTGTCCCCTCCTGGAAAAGTATTCTACCACTTCCCTGTGAAAATTGGTACCGTCACCCATAGGTAGGACTAACCTTGTGTTAGGGCCTTAATTCTAAGACATAATCCACTAGAACTGTATACTCCAGGTTATGACCCCTTTCCTATGACACAGGCTTCACATTGACCCTTACTTCTACAAACAGATAACTAATATTCACTCAAGTCCAGTGGTCTGATTTCATACATGAGCCCTTGGCTTCACTCTCCAATGTATAGCAAGCACTTCTGCTGACCCTCTAGCTTAATCTATGTATTATCCACCAGAGTATAATAGCCTTCCAAACAACTGTTTATTTCTCATAACATATTATTCAATAATGGTAGCAGAAGTAATCTCCTTCTTTATTTATTATAATATTTATGTTAATTATTTGAGAATTTTTTCCTCTCTGATATATTGTATCCTGACCACAATTCCCCTCCCTGTTCTTTCTTTCCATTGCTGTCTTTCTTCCATTATATATTTCTGGTTTCTTTATCAAAAACCAGATTTATATATGTATGTGGAGGCACTTCTGGGTCTTTCATTCAGTTCTACAGATCAACCTACCTGTTTTTATGCCAGTATCAGGCCAGGTGTTTTACAATAGCTCTGTAATACAGTTTGAAATCAGGGAATGTGAAGTACAAAATTGTTTTAGCTGTCCTAGGATTTTGTTTTTTGTTATTCTTGTTTTGTCTTGTTTTGTTTTGTTTGCTCTTTATTGAAGTTAATGTGATCCTTTCAAGGTCTGTACTGACCTGTGTTTGAAATTTTAACGGTGATTACATTGAATCGTTAGACTAATTTTGGTAGGTTGGCCTTTTTTACTCTGTGAATTCTACTAATCCATAAGCATGGAAGGTCTTTCCATCTTCTGATATCTTTTTCAACTACTTTCTTCAAAGATTTAAATTTTTGTCATACAAGTCTTCCACTTGCTTGGTTAGATTTACACCAGATTCAACTATACCAGTTTAATTCATTCTACAAGGAGAGTTACTGTCTCCATGATAACAGAGAGAGCCTTGAAATTGTGTCATTTCAGTTTCTGTAGCAGGTCCACAATGATGACATATATTTTAAGAACTAAGTGCAGTGACCTCAGTCAGATCTTTTGCTCATCATGACAAGCATTAACTGAAATAGGAAATGGTGTCCTGGATTTATATGTAGTTCACTGAGAAAACTAACCAGGACAGAGTCAGGAAACACTCATCTCTGCACCTACACCTCTGGCTCTGGACAACTAATTTACTTAGAAGTATTTCTTTTCCTGAAAATAAATATTTAGCAATATTATTGATGGCAATGACAGAGAAATTGAAGAGGGAAGAAGGGCCTTGAACTCACAGAGAAGCACAAAGAAATCCAGGAATTTTAATTGTACATATACCTGCACAACTTCCAGAAAGCTGAGAGCTGAAGTTCTTAACAGCCTGTTGACATTTCTGCTATCTGTAGGGACAGACCTCACTCTAATTCCCCAAAATGATTATCCTAGTCTTCTCCCTCCCTACACCATTACTCATCATTAGAGCAGATGTCACATGTACTTTATGGCTGATGACCTCTATACTGTTGGTCAGAGACCACATTAGACTTTAGACCTTTTAGTTGTAGAACCCACCCTCATGGTCATGAGAATTTCACAATATGTTATATATATTTTCACACCCTAATCATTGTGCACCTGGATTGGAAATATTTATGGAAATCAATGTTGCCTGGAGAACCTTTTCCTGGTCCTATCGTGTTCTAATATACCTACAATAAACTGCCTGTGCTTAGATTCCCTGTCTCTGATCCAAATTGACAAAGTCAATCTGAACAATATTCCATTCTCATTTCTTTACTTCGGTTGCTTCCCTTTCTGAAACTTGCATGGATGCCTTCAAGAAATGAGGTTTCCTAGACCAAATTGCTAAATGCACTTAAAGCTTAATTACAGAAAATTAACTACTGAAAATACAGGATTCTTGGCCTCATTGTGCCCTGTGTTGGTCGTTAGCTCCCATGCAAGTAGGTTTTTCATAGCTTACACTGAAGTTGCACAGTCTGACTTAAGAAATAACTCATCCATGTAACTTCACTGTTTAAAGAGTTCAGCTGAAGGGAGAAACGGTTTTAGCTTACATGGAGATGATGATTAATTCATTGGCAATTTTAAGTTGTGCCAATATTACTATGATATCAATCTCAAAGCCAGGATTCTCCAAAGCAGCAGTTGAATGGAGCACTCTCATTGCAAAGAGGTAATGATGGGAGATAACTGTCATCATTAGAAACATCTGAGGCAGAGCACCTGTGTTCAGAGAGTGAATCACTCACCCTACATTGTTTAATAGACACAGTGAAAAAACCTACACAATAATTGAACACAGGAGTGAGACTGTTTATATAAATAACTAAAATATTGAAGCATCTCAGGAAATGGCTGGACTTGTGGAAGCTGAAATTTGAACTGCTGAAATAGGCCTGTCTTAACACTATGGATAGTTAATGACAAAGTTTATAGATTTTTAAAAGAACCAGACAGATAAAAGGTCTGAATCTTAGAGATCTGCAATGAAAATTATTCCATGGTGTCTCAGAACTGAACATGGTCATTGCACACATGAACTCAACAGTTACAATTGCCACCACAATCATGAATAAATCAAGCCAGCCAAAATTAAAGCATGGAAATATGTGAAACACCTAAGTAGAAAATGTTTTTACTTGTAAGTTTAGGCATGTAATCTTGATTGCTTGGATCAGCATGATAGAATGTGAGAGTTGAATTTAATCAATTTTACTCTCAGGTTAACACACCCACCTTGTTGTATGTGTGCTCTGCTTTCACCACTAAATAAAGTATAACCATGTTTTTAAAATATTATGACACAATGGTAAGGGACTACTAATGATGAGTACCAATTGGATCTATTGGTATTTGATAACTGATAAGGAAATTATACTCACCTTTTCTTTGGAATGATTCAAGGCATTCCTTATATACTAGTGAATGGCACACATATGTATATATACATAGCACTGAGTGGACTTCCTCCCTTGTTAGGTAATGAAATAAAAGTGGTCAGGAATTTGGGAGAGACTTTTTGGAAGTTGCCATTGGAAGCCAGGAGGATATAGTGGAGTACATATGATCCTAATACATTTCACACATGAATGAGAATTTCAAAGAATAAGCAAACTCATAAGCAAATACAAATAAAAATTTTACCTATGGTTAGAGTTTTCATTTAAATTAATATTTTATACTGTGCATATTTCTCCCATAGTTTCTACTCTTTCATTTCTTGAGTGTCCAATTTTCTTTGTTATGCTAGACACTTTTGTTTATACAGTATTATGCATTGTTATACACAACTGAGTATAACAATGCAATATCTATGTACTACTAAAGAGAAACTTACATGATGCCTGCATATCTTAATTAACACAGTTAATATATTGGAAAGTTGATATTATTAACACATTTGTGGCTTAGGACTGTGTAATCATTCTCACTACTTTGACCTGTCATAAATGGCTGCATCAATCATTATACACACTGTACACAGCAGCTTCTTGATCAAGACTGAGAGCAGCACTAATCTATGTATGAACATCAGTACTTAGAAGTCAGTTTGTCACCTTGAACCTCAGCAATACAACTAGGAATCACTAGGGACTTTGTCATCTCTAGCCACGGGCTTTTGACCATGTTTACTTGGGAAGATGTCATTCCTATGCAATAGATCACAAATCTAAACAGAAAACAGTCGGTCACTACATAAGACTCCAAGTTTATTCACAAATCATTGTTAATGCTGTTTTCTCATCAAATAAAAGAAGAAATCCTTCTATATTTCCAACACCACATAAATAAAAATGACAAAGAGGTACATGTTAAAAAAGTAAAGCTACTCAGTGGTAAGATATGAATTTTATAATCCATTAAGTGTCTTTGTGGAACTGAAAAAAAATACGGAATACGTCACACATGTCCAGAAGACAAGTATTTCACGTCATCATTTATATGTGTTCTATGATTTTAGTACTTTGTTTAGTGTATTTCATTGTAGGAGCTGAGAGACTAGAATTGGGTCATTAGGGTATTAGAAGTTTAGGCTGACGCTATAGAAAAATGCACGTTTATTGGTTGTCTTTTGTGTTTTTGTGTGCATTTGTATGTGCTTCTTGTTTATTTAAGTGATTTTATTCACTCTTTAATTTTTTTCTACTTTTTCCTTTCTACAGAAATAGTGAAATGCTGTGTTATTGAATGAGTGGAAAAGGATCTGGCAAAAGTTTGGGGTTGTGCACAGTGATCCAAATACATTGTATATTTTTTTTCAAAAACATAAAAAATGTAAAGAAAAAAAAGAAACTATAAATCTTTCAAGAGTTTAACAAAGAATTTTTACTGTGATTGATCATGTAATTGTTAAATAAAAATTACAACAGGTACACATCAGTTAAGAGACTTAAAAAAATTAAACCATGGTGAACACAGAGTCACCTCCACATGCACCTCATGTCTACTTGGGATTCTTAGCCACATAGTGCCTCCTGCTTCCTTAAGTTTCCTACAGGTAGCTTTCTCATGACTTACACAGAAGTTGTCCAGTCTGCCTTGAACAGTAACATATTTCAACAACGCCAATGCTCACAGCGCTCAGTTGCAGGAAGAAATGGCTCTTGTTTATCTGGAGAAGATGACTAATGTCTTAGCATCTGAGTTTAAGTTGTTTCTACATAATCATCAATGGTGCTCTCAAAGTCACCGCTTTTTTTTAATGGCAGGTGGATCCATCTCTAGCAGTTCCCACTTGTAATGATGTGTAAACAGGAGAGATCAGGGCCCTTGTTGACTTCATCAGGCTGTACCTGGGTAAGAGCAGCTGAAGACAGGACAACACTGAGTCTGGAATTCAGATGCAGCACCCCATGTATCCATTTTTGAATTCCTGAGACACCACATACAGAAATCATCAGAAAAAGGAAGACCACTGTGTATTCACATCAAAGTTAACAGTTCAAAAATTTACATTGAGAAGGCAGTGGAAATTAAGCAAATGTAATCTACAAAACAACACCTTTCCCAACCTGCATGACATGCATTTAATGGAATGAAGGGAGAGAAAAAAAAGCTCATTGACCAAAATCCTAATGGGTAGAAATATCTGTGCTTATCTCTCTTTGTGTAAATTTCCAATCCAGGGTCCCCTTATTCCTGTGCAGGGAACGTGTTAGTTATGGTTTATAGGAATCGTTATTTCTGATAATGAGAGACACATTTGGAATATTGTCCCAGGATGAGGGAAACCAATAGCACTGTTTAGGAATATGTGCTCATATGTATTTAAAAATCTGAAGAATAGTTGCTCACCAAAAATAATTACTATATAAATTAAGAACATTTATGTATATTGTGCTCTAACTTTGAGTTGAAAAGTGTATATCCCTAATATAGAAGAATAGTAGGAAGAGGACCAGTTGAATGAATGTCCTCACTTCCATAAATGGTTACAAACCATGTGATATCCTAAGAATTGTCAGTTTACAGGACAGTATCCTCTGGGCATCAGTGACTTCTAATAGTAGAGGAAAAGTTATCCCCACAATCCAGAAGGTTAGATTGTTTATGTTGGCATTTTGGAACCACTGATATGATGGGTAATATTTATAATGCTGTTTCTTCATACTCAAAAATATGGAATGCTGATGATTCTCATAGAGTTCAATCCACAGGACTGGATGCCTTCTTAAATAATGTGGATTCATATAGACATCCACCTCTTACAATGTAATCCATTAGCAAATATCTGGCCTCCTTAGAATGTAAAGTGATAATATTAGCCTATTCTCCTAAGTTAACCTAATGTGTGGATCATAATACTTGCTGTACAGGAGCATCCCTTGAATACATGCACATACTGATTTCTAGTGTTCTCTTACTCACCCCCCTTTTCATTATGTATTATTATTCCCTTCTCCTCTCGTTAGACGCTATTTTTATTGATCACAAACTCCTAGCATTTCCTTTTGGACCTGTCTATATTTGATGTTTCTGAACACTATTTAAATGACTGGTCACCATTTCGTTATTCCAGGTCCCTTTGCAGATAGAATTATGTCTGGAAACTGGCTCACATCTTCACACTCAGACTCCCTCAAAGATTGATACATCATGGTGTCCTAAATTGTCAGACATATAAGATATGAATATCAACTTTAGAGATCTTTCAGATAATCTCTTGAATATTCTCTCAGTAACTTGTATCACAATTCACTTACTGACAAATTGGGCAGCTCATTCATCAAGGGCAATCTCCTGAATCACCATCTGGAGTTATTAAACATTGAGGATCATTGTCACACACATTATCCCAAAGACTGTAAAGGATGATCTTGTATCTTTGTGTTTAGTGTAATGTGATTACAGGGCAGGATATTAGGAATGAGGGAGACGATGAATTGAAACCAGTGATCAATGCACATCACTGCATCTCCCCCTGCCCCAAATCTCATGAAAGCACCTGGGATGATTAAAACTATTTGTGGAGAGTATTTCTTTCTTATTTTATTTTTTAAGCTACAATTTTATGTTTAATTTGTTAGGCAGCAGTAGATAACAAATACTGTGTCCAAATCAATTAACTAAATATTGCTTGATTGTATATTTCCCACTTTCCTGGTTTTCCCTCCACAAGCCCCCATCCCATCCACCTTCCCCCTGTTTCTATAAGGGTGATCCTCCACTCACCCACTCACTCTTGCCTCACCATCTCAACATGCCCCTACATCGGAACATCAAGCCTTCACAGGACCAAGTACCTACCCTCCCATTGGTGGCAGATAAGGCTATCGTCTACTATATATGAAGCTGGAGCAAGGGGTCCCTCCATGTGTTCTTTTAGTTGCTGGTTTAGACTTAGGCAACTCTGGAGGGGATCTGTTTTGCTGGTATTTCAACATACCATATTGGTGGTTACAAATATCTTTAATTCTAGGATTCAGGAGGTAGAGACCCATGGATCTCCAAGTTTGAGGTTAATTTCACCCTCAGAGAAAGTTCCAGGACAACCAAGGTTATACAGAGAAATCCTGCCCTAAAAATGGAAACAAAACAAAAGAGAACTTTGACAGCAATGTTGGTTGTACCATAGGAATTAGACATTGATTGAGTGTGTGATCAATCACTTCTGCCCCAAAGTTATTACCCAACATATGCCCACATTAACATCAACATTGATATAAGAATACAGTTTTACTATGCATACCCTAACTCTGAATAAAAATACCAAGACTCATATTTTTGATTGTATATTTAAGCCATATCTTATTCTTGATCCAAACTAGCTCTAATAACTTAAATTTATCCCTGTATATGAATCTATGTTCTGTCAAAAGGCATGATAGTTACCCCTGCTCTAGCCTGGCCTGCTTCTTTCTCTGAATTTGGCTATCCAATTATGCTCCTGACACTTGTCCAGAGTTCCTTTCTTCCCCCAGAAATCCTATCTATTCTCTCCTCCTTTGGAACAGACAATCAGATTTTTGTTAAACCAGTCAAGGGCTGAGAGAAGGAGTGTTAACAAATATGATTAGAGACATGAAAAACAATACCAGAATTTGATATGTTCTCAAATTTCTGCTGCACAAAATTAGTATATGAATAATACAAAGGCAATCTTTACACAGTGCAAAAATATCACCCCAACACAGAAATAAATAGAACAATTTGCTAATTTAATATTCTTTCTCTCTGAATCTTACATGCAAGGTCACTACGAATTTTCCTTATGAAACACTTAATTTTTCATCCTCTTGTTCCCTTCTTCAATTCTTAACAACAATTTTGATCAAGTCTACAGGCTACATTTCCCTGTCTTCTCAGCTCCATGGCACTTTGTTGCTCCTTCATATATTATGACATGCCTTAGAGGCAGGCTGTGACAGTGTGTCTGACACCTTAGTAGATTTCAGAGTATTTGGATGTCAAGCTGCTGAGCTCCATTAAGCTGTGTTAATCATTGTGGTTGCATCCAGTATGATTCTTTCCTCAAAATTCTGATATTTTTGAAATCTCTCTCTTTCAGTGTCTCTATTTCTCTCTCTCTCTCTCTCTCTCTCTCTCTCTCTCTCTCTCTCTCTCT